>NW_027151387.1:0-1014 GCF_019968955.1 Porospora cf. gigantea A | reverse complement strand
CCTGCGAGGTTTGCTCTCGGCAGGTAACCTCGAACCACCGCTGCGTGCCTACCGGCTTAGCGGTCCCCGCCCCCGGAGACACCCCTTACAGCCGGAAGGAACTGATCGTGTCCCAACAGGGGAAGAACCTGTCCCTGAAACCCAAGGTGGTGGTCAACTCGGACAAGCTTCGGGAGGAACTGGAGAAGATGACCTCCATCTTAGCTCAGAAAGAGGAGTTGGCTTACCAGCAGGAGCAGTTCACGGAAGCCCTCCTCGGTCTCGCCGACGCCCTGGTCGCCGACCCCTCTCGCGGGACGTCCCGCCATGGGTCGGCCCCGCAGGCGACCTCCATAGGCCGGCCACAGGAGTCTGAGAACGCGCCCTCCAGGGACGGCTCCTTCTCTCGGGAACAGGAAAGCCCTGCCCTGGCGACGGCCTGCCGACTCCCGGAGGGTCCCCCGTCTCGGAGGCGACGCTCTAGCACCTCTTTCCCCCTGCAATTCCTCCGCCTCACGCAGGGGACCCAGGACTACCACGGCCTGGTGGACACCGGCTCCCAGATTAACCTGATCGACGCCAACCTCGCCGCTACTCTCGTACGGGACGACGCCCCCCTTGCCGATACGGGGGCTACCGAAGTCCGGGGAATCACGGGGAACAACACGCCCATCTTGGGTTGGGTCACCCTGACCCTATGTCTGCCCACAGGGGAAGCGGTCTCGAGCCCCTTCGCGCTGGTCGACAGGCCCCCTGCACGGATCGTGATTGGCCTCCCCTTCATGCACGAAGGATACCTGGAGCACGCACCCCACGAGGGGACTCTCCGCTCTCCCGCCGGCCTCATCCGCCTAACTCTGGCCCCCTCCCGGGGTTCTGCCCCCGCGGGTCCAATCGAGGATGCCTGGGCAACGGTCCCAGAAGTGAGACAGATCCCGCCTTTCCCTGGTTCGCGACAAAGTTTACAGTCCGAGCTGAGTAAGGGGCTACTGGTTGCCTCGTCTTTTCCCCCTCGGGATGGCGACGGCACGTCCG
>NW_027151386.1:0-1014 GCF_019968955.1 Porospora cf. gigantea A | reverse complement strand
ACTCGAGCCATATGTTTTGATGAAGTCTGACACACAAAGAGACAATAAACGACACTGATTCAGATTACGCAGTAACGCTCATCTACTGCAACTGGGAGTCGATGGCTGAAACGATCTTATCCGCCAACGGTGTCGCATCCTTCCAGTTTCCCGCTCTGATGTGCTTGTACAGCGCGTCGATCTCCGTATGTATGTCTATGGATGTCAGTAAAGATACCTCGGAGCCAACATAATCTACGCACGTCTCAGCCTTACACCCGGAACGAGGTTTGATCCGATAGTGTCCGACGTGGGTGTCGATGCAGACTTCTGCTTCTTGGTCGCCAAATTCACCTCCTGCTAACACACCGTCAGTGTCAGGCAGAAGCCCTATGTAAATGGTGGAGACCTTACTTCGACTGTCCAGATAAGGTGCCATTGGGTACAAGCTTCCCACACTCACAATTTCCTTTCTACCTAAATAATTGTAGAAGAACTTCGAGCTGGAGCGGAAGTTCAACTTTCCATGGAACTCACCCTCGTTGGGGCACCACCTCCCAATAACGGTTCCACTCTGCATCCGAGTGTCAATCGAGCTGCGGCAATCGCATTCAGCGAGATATGCCCTAGCAGCATCCGCTAAGGTTGAAGATAATGAGTTACCGTCTATCCAATGGCAGAAGCAGGACTCGTCAGAGCCCCTGTACGACCCAATTATCAGCATAGAGTCGTCCTCTGCTTCGAGCAGGTGCTCAGTAATGGCGCCAATCTTCCTCCGGCGGTAGTGCAAATGGCGGCCGTCCGTAGTAAGGGCGACATCCATCTGTGTGGAACCGCAGGCGGAAGCGCGGTTCTCTACACTTTCCACTCTCACGTTCTTGTTAATGAACATCGGTTTCTGCAGGGTGGTTGGGATCTTATTTAGTAGTGCAAGAAGTGTCGGCAGCTCCCAGTGCTCCACAGTTTTGGAGTAGTCCTCGCTAAGAAGTTGCTTCCACCGTGGACTTGTATCCGTCATCTTGAGCACCTCCTTTA
>NW_027151385.1:0-1015 GCF_019968955.1 Porospora cf. gigantea A | reverse complement strand
CGACTTTTATACAACGATTTGTTATTTTTTTTCCTACCAATTGTACAACCCTGTAGTGATAAACAGATGTTTCCCAAAGCCCACAGAAAATAATTCAATGGGGTGGATCGAATATAGTAATACACCTATTGTCAATGCACGACCACACCTCTAAGACCTCTTGCAAATGGCTCGCTGGAAATGAATGGGCGTTTTGGCTTATCGGCTTTGTCGTCGTCGCCCTACTATTAACGTGTTGTGTCGTTTGTCGCCGCCGCCGCGGGCGACGGGGAGAACGCCAATCGTTGCCGCAGCAGAAGGTGGTAGCGGCACCTTCCCCTACTCCCACATCTGTGCAGCCCCCAGCCCATCAAATCGTGATCGTAACCGACCAGCCCGTGTATCAAGCACAACCTGCGCCCCACCAGCCAGTCCAAGCCTATCCGGCACAACCTGCACCCCAAGCCTATCCGGCACAACCTGCACCCCAAGCCTATCCGGCACAACCTGCGCCGTACCACCAACCAGTTCAAGCCTATCCGGCGCAACCTGCGCCGTACGTCCTGCAGTATGCACCTACTCCCCATTACGCGACCGAGCCGAGAAGGGGCTTGTAAGGAAATTCATTTATGACAATTTTTATATTATCTGTCGGCCGTTGTCGTTGGGTGATGTGATGTATAGATCGCTGACGTGAAACGCGGATCCCATGAGACCGTCGAAACTCATGTCCCACACAGCATTAGAAAAAAGCAATTACGCGACATTCGTCAATGCACGACACCTCAAAGAGCTCATGGGACCCCCACATCAGTGACTGGCTCCATGATCACCCGTGGATATGGTGGGCAGTAGGTCTAACTTTGTTGGGAGTTATCCTGCTTTGTTGCCTGGTCGGTTGCTGTTGCTGTAGAATCGCTGGCTCAAGTACTCGAAAAGAATCACGAGCCTCGTCAAAGGAACGGACGTCAAAGAAATCTCAAGCCCAACGAATTCCTCCAGTCCAGGGTGCGCCCCAAATCGTCGTCGTTACTGA
>NW_027151384.1:0-6388 GCF_019968955.1 Porospora cf. gigantea A | reverse complement strand
GCGGAGCAAAGAAGAAGCCCAAAAAGAAGTCTGGCGGATGCTGCGACTGGGGAGATCCCAAGTCTCGTGTCACGACTCAAAAGTTGAAGCCTCCCGGAAGTAGTGGCACGAGAGGTCCCATGCGACATGGCACACGAAGCGAGATGACCCCACAGAGAGACGACCCGCGTTTCGCGGAGCAGCGTTTCACGGAGCAACGTCCTGTTCGGGGGTGAGTGACTGGAACAATGAACACGCAGGCGGCCGCCTCTCACTGGAACGAGGGTCGAATGGAAGATCCCTCCGCTAGAGGAGAACCAGGTGCCAGTGGCTGCCAGTATAGTGGAAACCAAGCTCATTACCTGCGAGGGCAACATCATTCCTTGGGTACTCCCCATTGACGGTGGAGGTCACAAGATCTACGTTCCCTCCGAGATGGAGAGGCGCCTAACACATCTGCCCAACATCCTTGAAGTAGTCCGTTGCGTACCACTGAACGAGAGCGAGCTAAGTGCTGAGGAACTCCAGAGCCTGGCTGCCTGGGAGCAGTATCGCGCTGATGCCTAGTGTATTCTGTGTACTGAAATGATGACCGTCCAGCGGCTGGCCCAGTGTGCCTTCGAAAAACGGGTATATTTTGAAGCATGGTGAACTCTTCATCGCAAGGCACTCTCTGCGCCAACGGATGTGGCTTCTACGGTAACGAGATGTTTGACAACCTGTGCTCCAAGTGCTATAAGGAAATTCAGCAACGAGCAGCAGGTGGGGTCGATCTGCTGAATCAGTCCAACAATGCGGCTGGGAACGAACTGCGAAGCCCTTCCCAGGCGGAAACTTGTGGAGAGCCGCAGACCACACCTGAACCTCTTAGCGAGGCCTCTTTTCAAGTTCGAAGGTGCGCAACCTGCAACAAGAAATGTTCGCTCTCTGGCTTCACCTGCAAGTGCGGGTTGTACTTTTGTGCTCAGCATAGATTACCAGAGGTGCACGAGTGCGGTTATGACTACAAGGGAGACGCTGCGACACGACCGAAAAAGGTAGCTCCCCAGAAGATAACCAAGTTCTGATATTGATTTTTAATCTCCTCTGGTTGAGTTCTACAAGATGCAGAGCCATGGTGCGTTGGGTGGCTGCTGACCATTCGTAACAAGCTTCAATTGTGGGTAGATGTACGTCATGGTGGCTCAGGCTTCTGTCTTGCGTGACCGTTTTTGCACATTAACACCTAATGTTTAACCGAAAGAGGCAGGTGCAAGCCGCCAGGGAGGAGCGCATAATCAAGCGATCCCGAACAAACATCGTGGGCACCCCGTGGAGCTCAAAGCCACCAGCCGTTTTCATACCTGGCGAGAATCACCTTCAAGACAGGCGTTTCTCGCCAGCAGTCAGACTCACGGCGCTCCCACCCTACACTTTAGCGCTCATATTCTCCTTTTGCCACAGCAGGTCCTTCCTATTGAGTGAGAGACTGATACATTGGACACAGCGTCAACTGCAATCCGAGACAGCGTGACCATGTTCCGCAGAAGCCTGTGGGTGAAACACATGAATCCCCAGGTAGCCAGGGCTTCCCATCTCCAACAGCTCACCGTGAGCGCCACAACTCGCGATGCTAAATCGTTTCGAGAAATGGTGATCATGCTCAGAAAGCTGAAGTACCTTAGGCACTTGTCACTCGTTGGAGCGATTAAAGACCTGAGTAGCATCCTACGTGCCTGCCCTAGGCTCGAGACGCTCGATCTGGCAGACTCGCGAATTACGACAGACGATATACAGCGGGCTCCGCATCTGTGGAGCCTTCGCACAGTACTTTTCGGAGCATCCTTTCCAATGGCTCCTGACTGCGATATCGCGGAGGTATTCGCCGCGCTGCGCCGCCTTGTGTCGATGCTGGACCAGAACGTTACACTGGGTGACGGTTTGTTTAGGCAGATCGGATTCGACTTCCCGCGTCGAACGGAGAGAATCAGCATCGTTTGCTGCTCCAGACTGACCAACCTGGCAGGCATTGGGGCATTCAAAGGTCTGAGAAGTTTGGAACTCCGTGGCTGCGCCACCATCGAAGACGAGACCCTCGCTGCAGGATTGATGGAAGTTCCACATGTCAGCGAGGTGCTACTCTCAGGTGAGCCGCATCTCCCGCACAGACAGCCACTCGCGTCGGACGCATTACTATCACGCAGCTGCTCACTCGGCCCACACTTGAGGTTTTGGATATCAGCCTTCCTGTAGCTGCCGAACCCAGAGGCTTTCTGTTGCACCTCTGCTCGTCGCGCAGGGCGGAGTTATCGCCTGCCCTACGGTGGTTGTCACTGGCATACTCCCCTGTGGACTCCGCAGACGTCTGGTCCGTTCTACTGTCCTTTCCGACGTTGTACTCGTTGGACATCAGCTTCACCGCTGTTGACGACAACCTGCTCCACTTTCCGTGGCAAACGCTGTCGCACCTGCGGAGGCAGGAGGACTCGATGCCAATCGGAGGTGCCCTGCACAAGCTGTACGTGCGCTTTGTCCATCTGCAGAATCCGTCGTATATCACGCAGATCGCGGCGAACGCCTCGCTCGTTTGGGAGCACGTGGCGGTGAGGTCGTTCAAGGCGGCGTGTGCGGCATTCTGGTTGTGATCCAAACCTTACAATTTGACACTTCAAATCCAAATCCTACGATTAATGCGAGGAGTCTTTCTTGTCCGCCTTTTGGCCCTTTGCTCGGCCACCCTTCTGAAAGTCACTGAGAAGACGTGGAAGCAGGAGGTTTTGGATGCCGACCAACCGGTGTTCCTCATGATAACAGCCGAGTGGTGTGGACACTGCAAACGACTGCTGCCGCAAGTGGACACCATGCTGGAGATGGTGTCCAAGCAGGACACGCCAGCAGCCAGAGCTGTCCATGAAGGGCACTTCAAGTTCGTGCAGGTTGACCATAAGGAGCACTCCGTCATGGGGGACCTGGGAGTACGGAGCTTCCCGTCGCTGTTCTACGTTTCGCGATCCGGGGAACGCATGGCTTTCCCTGCACATGTACCCCGACAGCCAGACGACATGCTCCAGTTTCTGCAACGCATGGAGGCGCCTACCATCGCTTCGATCGGACGAGATGCCCTGTCCCTCGACGACTACCTGTCTGAGCAGTGGCGCGGAGTTTTCTCGCCAGAAGCGTGGGCGCCAGACCAGTTTCGCTATCGCCAATTCACCTTCGTCCCAGCACCCACTCACTCCACGGTCTTCCTCTTTGTAGGTAGAGTCCCAGAGGTGCAGTCCCAATTCGAAGCCGTTGTCTGGAAACACAAGGCTGCCCATTCCTTTGCCGCGCTTCCGCAGGTCCTCTTCCCTCGTGACGATGAGACCCGCGTCCATGAAGTGTTTGAGGTGCCCATCGGGAAGAAGGACGGCCTGATTCCGCTGTCGCCTGTCCTTAAGCATGTCCCAGACACACTCACCAGAGTAGAGAAAGGAAACTTCCTGAAATGCCTCCGTCGAGAGGCCGAGTGCGTGCTCGCTCTCAGACCTCGCCGAGTGGATGGAGAGGTGAAACCCGCTGTGGTCGGTGCAAAACTGCTCAACATCTCTGCGGACCCATACAAGGAGATGGACGAGTTCGTGACGGCTAACGGCTTCGCAGTCGCTCCCGAAGTGGAGTTGCGCACATGGTTTGGGTATAAGAACAAGGACACCAGACCGATGGTCGCTTTGGCTCTAGACCCCGAGACTGATGAGCCTTCAGAGGCGTGGTACAAGGCGATGGAGACCTTCGTAACGCGTGCCGCTCCCTACAAGGCCCAGGTGAAGCTCGTGTGGATGAACGCTCGCCTCTGGAGCGAGGTGCTGAGTCGCGACTACCATATAACCGAGTTCCCAGCACTGTTGGCTTTCGACAGCAATTCATCGATGCGGAAGACTTGGTGGGATGGCAGCTGGACATTGGAGTCCTTCGAGGGTGGCCTCGATCGACTTCTGGACGGATCATGGAGATCTAAGAAACCTATTACGAAGAAGTCGCTGCCAGTAGCGGCCTTTTCAAAGGTGCTGGACTCCTTGGCAGAGCTGTATCTGTGGATGGAGCAGTCGTGGACTGGCACCGTCACAGGTGGTGCGATCCTGTTGTCCCTCGTCACAGGTGTGATGTGGAGTCTCGCCAAGCTCGTCCTTTTCGTGTTCGAGATCTTTTACGACGACGAGTCTGATGTCCCTCAAGGTGGCGACAAGGAAGCTAAACATACCAAAGACACTGTGGATACCAAAGAATTCGAAATGAAGAAGCAAGCTGAGCCTGAGAAGTCCACGCGTAGAGTGGCGACCGTCGCCAATGTCGACTAAAAAGTTAAACTCCCAAGCAGCACCTCAGCCCACGCTGTTCGTGTAGAGGTGCCGTTTTGTCTCAGAAAAATCTGTGGTTTTCCGCAGGCGCCTGCCAGTGAGGGGATATCATGGTGAGTACTTGTCTCCTGATGACCTACTTGTGTCCTATCCTTGTCTAACGCCTCACAGGTCACTAGAGTGTACGCTAAGCATCTCCGCAACAAGACTGAGGCTCAGCTCATGCAGGACCTCGAGGAGGCCTACAAGGCCCACTTCGAGCTCCGTGTGCTGAAGACTGTTGGGCAGCAGACCAACAAATTGTTGAAGATCAAGCTGGCTAGAAAGAACATCGCCCGAATTCTTCACGTCTTGGCGGACAAGAAGAAGGATGAGTTGGCGCAAACTCAGGAGGGCAAGCGTACTGTCGACAAGATGTTCAGGCCCAAGCTGACGCGTGCCCTGCGACGTGCTTTGACGCCCGAGCAAAAGTCTCTCACCAGCAGCAAGATCCAGAAGCGCCGGAAGCACTTCCCTGCTAGGCGATTCGCCATTCTTGATGCGTAGTGCCATTCTCGAATCGACAGATACGCCTCATTACAAAGGGCAGCGTGGGCCGTAGAGTGAACATGCACGAAATAGTAATTCTAATTCCAAATGTCTCTTCCGGGGCTCACTCAGTATCCCGAGGTGCCCGACTGCAGCGACGCAGCCTTCCCTGACGAAGATGGACCGACACACGAGTTCCTCCGCAAGGGCTCGAAGAAGCCGAGGACGTTTCTAAAGACTCGGTCCGATTCTTGCAAGGTGTCTGGCTCGAAAAAGGAGCTCGACTCCGTTGCCAGGAGCCTCAATGAGGCCAAGGCCAGCCTTCTTCGACTCATAGGCGAAGGCGTGGACGTCAACGACGCCGTATCCTTCATGTCACAGACTGATGATTTGGATTTCTGGTCCGACAGCGGCAAGTTGGGTGAATGCGGCCTCGTTTCGGACCTGTCTCTCAAGACCTCACCCAGACGTAGGGGTATTCCGAGCCCCGTCCACACTGAAAGACAGCACTACGATATTCCTATGCGACCCCGTCAGCCCTTTGAAGACCCGGGAGACTTCCCCATTGACGACACCGAAACTGACTGTTGTGATGTCATCTCCCCCTTAACGGCATCTAACGCGCCCGTAGTTGGTCGAAAGGGCGCGGGATACCCCTCCAGACCCAGCCCTCAGAGTGTATGCGACCGGATTTGGGAGGAGATCGATGAGAATCTAGACTTCCCACGAGGCGACTATCCTTCACGCTCAGCTTTGGAAGCTGAGTGGAATAAGGTGGTACTTCGGCAGAAAATGCTGGACGCGAGGGAGCACCGAATCCGCACTGTGGAGGAGAAGCTGGAACTCGAGTACGAACAGCTGCGGGATGTGGCCGCCCGAGAAGAGATGTGGAGGTCTGAGACCAGTTCTCGGTTGAGGGAGGGCGTCGACAAGGAGAAAAGGAAGCTTCACTGTGAGATTGGAATCGTTGACTAACGCAGCGGACCGTGAAGCTTTCCGCGCCAGGATTGAGAAGGCGAACGTTTTGATATCGGAGAACCGCGACTTGAGGGCACACATCGATACCCTGCAGCAGGATCTCTCGGTAAGCACCGGCGACGCGGCACGTGTGCGGCAGCAGATGCTTTCCGTCAGGTCACGGATGGAAGGCCTCGAAACTGAGAATCGGCAACTACAACGGGAAGCGTCGTTGTTGCGTGAGCGGGAGACGAGCTCCCGAATTCGGGTAAAGTCATCGCCACCGGGTGAGCGTCGACAGGGTGCGACTCCCCGATCGCATCCCCCTGTTCTAATGACTGAACTGAGAGCCCAGAACAGAGAAAACAAGAGGACTATCATCCCAACTACGTCTCTGGAGCCCATCAATATGGAGTCCACCCTCACCGAATCCCTGCGAAACAACCTCGGGGGCGCCAGCCCGCCGAGCATTCCACCCTCCAGCACGCCGAGCGTGTCTTCCTTCGGCGACATGAAGGCGGCCGATAGGGAGATCGAGACATTCCTCAGGGCCTACGACCGCGCAGCCGAGCTCTCGTGGGTCGCGTCGGTACTGTCCCGCCGCGAGC
>NW_027151383.1:0-6393 GCF_019968955.1 Porospora cf. gigantea A | reverse complement strand
CTGACAGACATGTGTATTGGGCCTACAACCCAACAGAGCAGTGCTGCTATTTTTTTCCCTCGGAGGATGTCAACAGCCTGGCCAGAACATCAGGCGAAGCGGAGTTTGGACCACAATTTTGCAACGCCTGGATTTCCCCTGTGCCTTCCAGCACCACTACTACGAGTACTGCAACTACTGCAACTACCACAACTACCACAACCACCACAACTACAACGACCACGACTACCACAACAACCACAACGCCACCAACAACGAAGCCCACCGCCACAACGGCCACCACCGCGACGACAATTGCAACGACCGCCTCGTCCTCAATCCGCACTCGGCCTACGCACTCGACAACCACGACCCACTCTCATGCGACGCGGTCCACGTCCACGCATCCGGGCTCCTACCACACGCGAAACAGGCATGTGGCCTCGGAATTCGTGGAGGAGAAGACTCCGCCGATGACGATGTACGGGGCGGCTGCAGGCGTTGTAGCTGTCCTCGGAGGAATCGGAGCCTACGCCGTGGTGGAGTTGCGTGAGCGGTAATGGAGTTTCAGCGTGCATGTTTTGAATCACCGAAATCCGACAGCATAATTTTTTGCGAATCTGTTTGGAATAGAGCATTGGCCAGCCCTCCAATGCTCCGACAGCATAATTTTTTGCGAATCTGTTTGGAATAGAGCATTGGCCAGCCTCCAATGCTCCGACAGAGCATTGGCCAGCCTCCAATGCATTGGCCAGCCTCCAATGCTCCGACAAAACCCCGACAAGTTGTTTGGTTTTGGTTCATGAATGACAAATCAAGCTTCCAAATACACCGAAGCGTTCTTAGAAGGGAAAGTGTCTCCCCAGTGTCGAACGCTGCTGCGCCTTAAGCTAGAGCCACGCCTCGTTTCCTCTTTCGACGACGTCAACGTCAAGCTGAACAGTGGGTCAGCCTTCGTTTCTGACACCCACGTGTAGCAGTGAGTCAGCAGCGCCTGCTGGTTGCTTACGTAGTCGCGGTCTACTCGCAGAGCGACGGCGAATGGAACGCCCCAGAGCTCGCCGTCGCGCTCCAGAGATGTCTGCTCCACGCGCCAGACAGGTCGTTCGGTCTTCAGTAACACCTGCTCCCCGTTCTTCTCGATGCCGTGATGGCTTCCGTCCTCGACTTGCACGTTAGCCAGGACTCGACGGAGCTCGAAGGACGCCATGGGCTGCTGGTCGCTCAGCCGGCGTACCGTTCCCCGCAGGACATTGTCGTCGTGCTCCCTAATCGAGAGAAACTTTTCGCTGTCCTCGTAGTAATTCGTGAGCACGTGGCGGGCCGCCTCGTTTCTCACGCACCCTTGAGCTCGACGGCCATCCACAGGCCACTGGGCGTTGTACTTGTCTTTGGAGAGCGAGAGGGGCTCCATTGTGTAGGTGCGAACGTCGTTGACTTCCGTGGCATGTGGGAAAAAAAAGTGTCTCTGACTCCGAATCACAAATCGGTATCCGTTCTTTGGGGCACGCTTCGTGTTCATCGACAGTTTGACGTCACTCCCTTCCGCCTCAAACCATACGCAGGCGCCATCCTCATGGCCTTCAGAGTCCGTAATGAACTCTATCTCGGATCCTCCTGTTTGGAAGCCGTAAACCGGCAGAAAGTCGCATGATCTCGACGGGAAGACGTTGTCCAAGGACAGCCGCCGAGCCCGCCCAAAGGCGTGCGGGTTGAGCCGGAAGTTGTGTTCGACTTCAGAGAACGCTTCATGCAACTCCGCAGTGACTTCGGCTTCTACCTGCAGGTAGATCAGCAATTCCAGATTCTCTTCGACATCGCGCAGATGAACAGATCGCAAATTTCCGCGATCGAGGACAAAGCGTCTGGGGTTGGGCAGGTCCCAGGGCCTAACCTCCCCACCCACAACGTCGAACGTCAAGTTGAACAGACGCTTGCCCTCCGTCTCGAGCATGACGACCCAGTGACCGTCGGCGGGCTTAGCAAAGCTTGCTTTCCGCTCGAAGCAATCAGTTCCGTCCTCGTGCCAGAGAGGGTGGGCCACTGCGGCGCACCGGCGCTCTTCAATGATTTGGTTCCAGGTCTTGAGCTTAGTGGGGATCAGCTGAACGGAGGAGGTGGACAGGGGGCCCTCGCGCATACTGGACGTTGCCTCTTTGCTGGGGGTCGGCTCGAAATTCAAGGAGGTCCGGCGTTCGGTCAGCGGTGGCCTCTTGACGACGCAGATGTCTTCCACCCGGTTACCACACATCACAGTCGAGCGTGATGGCCTGCGCGGCGTGGACTGTGTTCCCTTGTACACCTGGAAGCGACTGCGACTGGAGCTTCTGAGGTGGCTCAACACGCGTGATCTCTTAGCCATGGCTTCCTGGTCCACGTCGAGAAGTAACGTTTGCGTCTCGGCGTTCACGCCGCCGCCGGAAGCGACGTCATTGACGCTCTCCGTGTCTTGAACGCCTAAATAGAGCTGCTCCACTTGCGACGCTATGTCGTACGACGCATCCGGTCCATAGGACAGCTCTTTGTCGGTGCGCATGGTCGCAATGGACTTGAGTGAGCGGAGGATGGGCGATTGCGAGGCGCAGATATTCCAGAACGGGCCCTCGTTGTTCTTTGTTTCAGGCTCGCGTGTCCACCATTGTTGCAGCCAGGAAAACATGTGTGCAATGTGCACGTGCTTCGAATGAATCACATTTCTCATGGAGCCTGACAGGCAGAGAGCGCTGACAGAAGCACTTGTAGAGTAGATTCTGGGACCTTGTCAACACAGACAGGCGGCTTCGCAAGTCGCAATAAACCGAAGCTGCGAGAACATGCGGTATTTACACGAAGCATGCCTGCTGACAGTGAAGGATTCCAACGAGCAGGTCTCAGGGCTCGAGAAGAAGACCAGGGTACTCACACGGCTCCTCGCCGAGGCTCGGGCAGACTCTGCCGACTGGAAGGCCCGCGGACTCAAGGCCGAGTGGGCATCGGGAAGGCCACTCACACAGAACGCGCTGTCAAGATCTGGAAACGACGCTCGTGGACGTGATGCACGACTCTAGCGTCGTGGAGCTGCTGAATGACTCTTGCGTCGACCCCCTCGCCTCATTGTGCTCCGTCAAGAAACAGCTGGTGCGTTTGAAACTCGAGTTGCTTGGCAAGGTGCCTGGACCCTCGCTGCTAAAAAGCCTTGACGACTGGCGACCTACACTGCAGAACGAGGCGTTTTTCTCTAGCAGGCAGTACGGCGCGCTTAAGACCGCTAACCGCAGACTTCTAGTCGAGAATTCCGCGCTCACTGCTAGGAACCAGCAGCTCATTTCTGAGGCCACCATCGCAGCATCAGAGCTCACGGCCTGTAGAGCACAGTGGCGTGCTCTGGTCAGCGCCCAGAAGGCTCACGGGGACTGCCACGAGCAAATTGCCCACATGAGGAAGGAGAGTCGGCTCAGTCAGGACCACATCCAGGCTCTGCAAGCTAGGAACACGGAGCTGTTGGAGAAATTGTAAGGTCCGGATGCCTGTGACACAGCCGGAGATTACACAGAGAGAAACGTTATGCGAGACCTCATAGAGATGGCCAAGAATTCCTCACAAGAGACGCTCAACGTAGAGCTAACTCCAAAGGCAATTTGGTGAGAGTCAAATCCAGAGAACCTAAAGTGAAAGTTGTATCCAAGGCCGCGGAATACCCGCGACCGGGGACTCACGCAAAGCAACCATTGCTTCCCCGTGGAGTGCTAACAGAGGCACTGTGGTCGGAGGATGGGGTGGTACGGGTACCCAAGCCAAGGGTGCAGACACTACTGGAACCGGAGGGGGATCCTGAGATAAAGTCGGAAGCAATCAGCTTTTTGCGTAAGGGCTCTGTTGGCCGCCCACTGGTGAGAGCCGTGAAGAGAGAGGCCGCTGGACAACAACCACCCCCACAACGTCAAATGCTGCTAAAACTTCCTCGGAGGTTATCCCCTCCCCAGAGAAAACCGCAGGAGCACGGGCCTAAAGCCCTGTTGAAGACCCTATCCCCTTCCCCGGTGAGCTCACCACCGGTTTCCAACGCTGATTATCAAGTTTTGTCCTCAAACATGTCAGACATCGACATCACGCCAATGGAGTCCGTCAGAGACCCGTGGGATATGTGACTACTGGGGAAAGCACTTCAGTTTGGAAGGTTTTTTCTCCCTTCACACCGAGTCTACCACAGCGTCCGTCGCGTATCCTACGGCAGCTGTAAGACAGGACAGCAGTGCTCCCTCGCGTTTTGCCACCGTCGGGTCTGGTACCGCTTCTAGCAGCAGCCGGTGCCCCGCCAGACATACGCAGAGAAGCCCTTCTGCCTGCGCCTCCTCACAGCCGCTCAGCTCGTGGAGCAGCTGGTGGTCTGGGCCAACCATCTCCCAATCGGTACTCTTGGCCTGCCGGTAGAGGTGGGAGTGGGCTCCCCAGAAGGTAGAGGCAGGCCTTCGACGGCGCACATAGCGGAGGTCCTTTCCCACCCGAAGTGGCATCTGCACGCCGTGAAGCCCGAGCACGAGTTCCAGGGAAAGCAACCCAGCATCTCGAAGCGCCCCCTTGTTGAATGGTTTATCACCCAACTCAAAGGCATCCGTCTCCTGAAACACGTGAGACCTTAAAATGCGACCACTCACTTACGATATAGAACTTGATAACGTCTGGCAGCACGAGACATACCGTCATGAACACCATGCGAGCGGACAGCCTTCCCCTACGAGACCTAGTGGGCATTTTGAACCTCCGCAACGTGCCCTCGGCCGGAATGGGGTTCGCGTCAGTGTTCTGCCGCACGCAGTATGGCTGTAGGTCCCCAGCGTACTGATGGAAGACTTCCTCCAGGTAGTCTACGAGTTCAGAGGCGTGCTCAGCCAGAGAGGCCCAGGCCTGCGCCTTCGTTAACGCCCGCTTCTGCTCCCTAAACTCATGCAAGTTGGATTCAGGAGCAGGGGCTGGACGATGCCGTTTGGCATCGCTCTCCTTGTCTGAATCCGGCTCTCTCTGCCGCTTTCGCTGGCTGTAGCTCTCGTCCTCCGAGGCCTCGACCGACGAGAAAGTCGCATCCACAGGTTGTTTCGGTTCGAAAGGAACCTCCGTACCATCCTCCGACACATACACAAGACGGCCATCAACATTTCGCACCCTCATCGTCGCCTCGCATTGTTGGTTGGACCACTCCGCAAAGCGGCTTGCTACTCGCTCTGCAGCGTTGGTCGCGTCCGCGTCGTTGAGAATCTGTCGGAGGAAATGCCGCGGCATTACTTTGAACACGCGTCGACCTACGGCCCTCGCGAGAGCCAACCGGTGCTGCCGACACTTCCCGGCCTGCTTGCCCTTCAGGGACTCGCGCGAGAGCAGGATGGCCAACGCGACGGCGTGCCGCTGGGCGCCTCGAATCCGAGTGGTGATGTACTGCAGCGCAGCGCGCTCCTCGTCTGAGAGCAGTTCCACCAAGTCCAGCCCTGCGCAGTGCCATCCGAGGGCCTTTGGCCTGCGAGCCGTCCAGTTGGCCACGTAGGGCTTGTAGAAAGAGTTAAGTAGCTCGTTGCGCTCCTTCGGAGTCATGCAGCTGACGTCGGCCTCATTGAGGTACTGTGACCGTTTAGGGGTGGGCACGGTGAGTCTTTCATGGTCGAAGTCGTCTCGGAGCCGAGCAATCAGAGGATGCGGCGGGGCCTTAACTCTGGACAATGATCGTCTTTTGGGCTTGATGTCTGTCATGACTGCAGAGCCTATGACGTTACCGAATATTAGGAATACTCATTCAGCATACACAAGGGGAGTCAAACGTCGAAGATACTAAGAACCACAACTCACACCCAAAGGAAAGAGTGAGAATACAGAAACGTTTTGTTCGCCGAGAACCTCTGGCCTTTCGTAAAAACTGTGCCACTCGTGAGCCCGCGCCTTACAAGGCCACCGAGTAGCGCCGCTTCGTAGGGGAGAGGTAAGTATGTCATCATCAATTTAGTTCCTAAAGCTATTCGTTTTGTCTTGCTAGTCATGAATCAATTTTACCCAATGATACGATTCATTCCATCACAACATATGGGACACATAATCTTACACAAAAACCAACTCAAATCGTGGGATATATGGAAGTGGAGCTACAATCAAGGCCAGGTGACTGTCCGATAACACCAGATTCGGTAGTCCAGAGGACTGTTCCTGCTCAGACACACTCCCGCAACAAAAGTCATCCAGGCCGCTCGAAATCGAGGACCGGTGTAGATGGACAGAAAGTGCAGGTCATCCTCACAGAATAGATTAGTCTCGAATGGTAGGGAAAACAAGTAGAGTCACTATGAAAATGACGCTGTACAAGTACACATTCGATAACTAAACCACCGGAGTTTTGTTCGGCCGGTAGACAAAACGCATGCATGACATGATCCGGCCACATACCTGATCAACTAT
>NW_027151382.1:0-1017 GCF_019968955.1 Porospora cf. gigantea A | reverse complement strand
TCCTGAAGATTAGACAGTCGGAATTCGTGGAGCAAATCGCCTGCTAACGCGGTCACAGGAAGCCCTCCAAAGACGTCTCCTGTTTTCGTGGCTGACCAGAATATCGCAGGAAACAGCAGCCCCTCCAGATTCAACACGCTTGTAAAGCCTGGCATCGACGTTGCGATCGACGAGAGAATCCTTTTGGACTTCAAGTTGAGACTTGACCGAAATCGCCTTGTCAGAACATGAGCGTAGTGGTTTAAGAGAATGTGACCATCCACATAATCTGGTACAAGGACACTTTCGGCACGCAGGCAGGTTTCCTCCAACTCAGCCTCCTGATCAGCGTCCGGTGCGGCTTGAAATACCTCCACGAAGTCATCTCCGTCGTCCTCAATCCACACATCAAACTCGTCAGCGACCCCATTTTCTTCAAGTTGCACCTCCAGGGTGAGTGAGTCAGACATCTCTTCAGTTTCCTCAATCTCGACGTACAAGGAAGAACTTGACGGAGACGTCGAGCTTTCGGAAATCACAACTTCCTCCAAGTCAGTCACAGTGACATTCCTCTTGTGTTTTTCCCGTTGTGCCCGAACGCACGCGATGCAAATGCCATGGAGGCAGACCTCGCAAAACCAACGCGCTTTCCGTTTCAACTCCCCGACGCTGCATCGCAAATCCATGTTCATCTCGAGAGGCAGAAGAATGGTGTCATCTTTTGGACATCTTAGAAGCCCTCCAGAGAAAAGTTGAACGTGTGTACAACGCGATCAGCTGTCGTAGGACCTGTCAACGCAGATTGACGCTGCCTTGTGGTGCCGTTGACCTTTCCTGTAACCGACCAAAAGCCCAATCCAGCAGCAGGACGGACGAGAATCTCCTTTACGACGGAATGCGTTCGCCGATCCACAAGAATCACAGCCGTGGCAACTGCGCGTTTCATGGAAGTAATCGAGATGTGAAACTTGACATCCCGGAAAGAATCGACGGGACGCTCGAGCTCCCTGCAAATGACCTTAGCACATATTTCTTGTT
>NW_027151381.1:0-35342 GCF_019968955.1 Porospora cf. gigantea A | reverse complement strand
CTATAGTCATCCTATGCTGTAACTTTTCCCCTGATCAGCTTTTTGATCATAGACCATCATGAGAAGTCCGGTTGTGAATCTCATCCAGTTGTTAAATCCCTCGGAAAGCGACGTCTTCAGTTCAAAATGTTACATCCGGAAGTCAGCAACTAAAACCATATTCATCCCAATCACCCGTACCCTGATCAGAATCGGATTGTGTCTTCACTGAGAAACTCATTCTCTTTCTATAGTCATCCTACGCCGTCCCTTTTCCCCTGATCAGCTTTTTGATCATAGACCATCAGGAGTCTGGTTGTAGATCTCATCCAGTTGTTGGCTGCCCTCCAAGCATGCACTAGAAGTTGTACAGGCGAGTTTTCTCCCCTTCTAAGGGGAGCTTGATACACCCAGCATTATAACTCCGCTTCGACCCGTGCCTACTCGACACGGAACACATAGGAGTCACATATAAGTCACCCCGCAGGTGCCATCAATTATGCCAATTACCAGTGGACGGACTACATTCTTATATGTTTGTGGGGTCAATCTCCAAATAAAATTGGTGTGGAGCCAGACCGACGTAAACTCTCCATCATCAGCTTCAACTCAGCTATCTCGTCATGCAACTTACCCTTCTCTGGGCGTTCGCTTTCATCCAAGATGAACCTCGTGGGATGGAATTGGGGCAGGGACGAGCCGTATCCACACAAGCGTCTGAAGGCCTCCCAGCGGTTCCTTTGTAATCTCTCCATCTTCTCAGGCTTGTTGACGTTCTGGATAGAGATCCGATATGCATCCATCACAATGGTGGTACCCATGTTCAGTATCAGCACTGCCACGAGAACTCTGAACGCGAGCCGCAACAACATGAGCCCAGCACAGTTCCGTTCCTCCATAAACTTCTGGGAGTAAAAATCGGAAGACACCAATCCAAAGGCGTCGTAGCACAGGACTGTGAATGCTCGTGATACGTCAGCGAAATGGTGGAAGTACGCGCCGAAGGTCACGTGCATAACCACCGCGAACGCGAAGATCACTGCAGCAAAAACCATCAAGAACTGAATCATCGGCCAGAGACAGAAAGCGAATGTCATCAACAGGTAGGCCGCTTCCTCCAGCAGGCAAAGCGCCTCTGTTAGTCGCAGCGCCTGCACAGCGATGGAGTAGACATGCAGGCGGTTGTCGGCGAAGAGACCGTAGATGGTCTCCACCAGCCTGTCAGTGGCAGATAGCCAGTCCACTCGCCAGATTTTAGACAGGACGGAGACACGGGTCTCAAAGCCCGTCGCAAATGCTAGAGGGCTGGTTGAGCTGGCAACAAGCTGAACCGAAGCCAGGAAGCCTGAGAGCATCAGTAGACCCGCCACGTCTTCCAGCAGTATCATGGTCCATGACAGCGTTGACAGACGGGCTCCCACAGGATCTAGGAGGCGGCCAACAGCAACCTCAAACTCCAGGTCCTTCTTGAGGAACCGGTAAAGGTTATAAGGGAAGCAGATGATCACCATCCCTATTGGGTATGCCAGCATCAGTCCGAAGAGGCCCACGACACAGAGGGGCCACACCACCATCCAGAGGGACCTCGTATGAGGATGCCAAACGCCTCTGAACTGCAGCTGTACGGCGTAGAATGCCCCGCCCACGCCTGAGAGCTTGAGGTCCATCTTGAAGAACTCTATTTGCGCCCCGTCCCTCAGTCGCCGAGCCACACTAACGGTAACTTTGACTTCTCCAGGGTTGCATGCCATCAAGTAGTCCCAGTGGTGGTTCCGATCCGAGACACGAGTCATTGACGGGAAGCGCTGGGAGTGCGACCCCGGAGTTATCAAAGCTGGGTCCTTGGCGTAAAGGTCGTCTTCTCCAACAAGCTCCGTCCAGAGTCTATCCAACTTCAAATTCAGTAAAGCTAGGGGTCCCCATTCCCCATCGTCGTTGACGTGTACCAGCGGTTGCAGAAGCGGGTGGTGGTTCAGCTGGTTGAACACCGTTCGATAGCGCATTGATGGGTGGACGTCTCTACGGGCATAGAAGGTGTCAAGCAACATCGGGTTGACACCGTACCTAGCCTGGTCCCCAACCTCCACCGCCTCTGTGAGAAACGCGTCGTCACAGAACATCACTTCTGCGCCCTTGGTGCCGTGAACATCCTCGAAGTCTATCCTAGTCAAATCGCAGCGGTAGTGCTCGAAATTCTTTGAGCCGGCCACCAACTCGTTGTCGAAGCAGCGTCTCTGTAGCGCATGCAGTAGGTCGGACACATTGTCACGAGATAACACGGCCTCTACCTCGGGAACGAGCACTTGGTTCATCATGCTACCGCCGCCGTAGAGGAAACGCCTCACTCCGTTAGTAAATGCAGCCAAGTGTTGTTTATCCTGGTACAGTACTTGGGTGAGGGCTGACGCCACGACTGTATGGACGGGCCGAGAGTGACTCACATAAAAGAAGAAGGAACATCAATCGGTAGAGCTGGGTCCTTGTAAGTGAGAGGTCCGAGGAAGTCTGGTACTGCCCTGACCCTTGGCCTGCTACGGCCTCAGGACATAGCGCCGCTAACATGTGTGCAGGCGCGGGCGAATCCGGGAAGAACACGCACCAGCATGGTTACGCAGCCCCAGGGAAACACCAACATCCGGGGTGCTAGTGTTTTGGGAACTGAGAGCCCAATGAGGACGCAGAGCACAATCGCTTCTAGGAACATGACGAGACACCAGATTAACCGAGTCCACCCGTGATTGCTTCGGTACCGGGATGCCACAGCCCCCCAGATTAAGACTCCAAATACCCAGGTTCGTATTCGCCGCCAGCACTCTTCGATAAGAGACGCGATGTCGAAGAATGTCTGGATCGCCTTCATTAGCGTCATCCGTCGGACCGCCAAAGAATTGCCCAGCCGCCTTCGGAAGTACCTTCTAGCCGGAAACGGCACCACTGACACGAATTGCATACTCTGGTAGAGGTACGGCTGCAGCAAGCGGGTGCCGAGGCTGCCACACCTGGAAGATACGAGCCGGATCATAATTTCGGATATGTCAACCACAAAGACGCGAAATGTCAACAGTCTCGCTCGGTTCTCCCAGCTCCAGGAACTGGGTCCTAGTACGTCTTGCTGGGATGACAACACGGCTCCTCGCTTCGTCGTCGTTGGTCACCTTGACTATCAGCACAGGGAACTCAAGTATGGTCTTGTCCACGAAGTTCTCGCATAGCGAGGCGTCGAGATTCAGCTCCCAGTACTCGTCCTCCCTCTCGTCGTGGTTCTTCAGTAGCACACGCCACTGGCTGACGGGCACTGACTGGTACAGCTGCAGATCGCCGCTCTGTAGCCCCTTCCACTCTCCGCCTGCAAACCGCTCCAGCGCAGTCCGAATCACCACCTGATCAGTTAACTTCGTGTCCACACACAAAGTGGTACTATCCTCAAAATGCCACTCCACTCGCCACAGCAGCACGTCCCCTCGACGAACCTGACTGGTGTTCTTGGCACTCAGAGAGAGGCCAGGCGGGCATTGCTTTAACCTTGCTCCTCGCGCCTCGACGGCTGCCAGTAGCTTTCGGCGAGGTCCACGGCTTTTTCTCTCGTCGTTTCGGAATCGGGTTCTCGTTGCACCCTCCACAGTCCGGCTCAGATTCTCTAAAAAATGGTAGTCTTTGGTTATAGTTTCGTCATTCATCCCAGTCAAATCCAGTGCCGTACTCGCAGGTTTCTTTCCATTGCAGTTGTGTTGCCTTCGGTGCAACTGGCAGCAGCTGACACTGCAGGTCTTCATCTGGCATCGCGGGCAGACGTAGATGTGCTCGTGAGCTCGGCACATACCACACAGGTGCGCATTGAAGTCCGGCGTTTGAATTACTGGCGTTCCAAAGGATCCTATATCAAATTTGGGTCTCTTTATGACGGGCTGTGCCATCTCCGGCTCCTCTGAGGCAGTCACGGGGATTGCCGAGGTGGCGGAGCCCGCTGTCTCCTGTGAGAAGAGGGTATCGAGGTATGTGGACATTTCGGGATTTATTACACAATCACTGCAGCTTGTGCCTTCCTTCAGCTTCCAGCACCAGGTTCTGCAGATAGAACGGAACGGACTTAAGGCTCTCGACGACCTTGCTGGACCGACTGGCGACGGCCATCTTGAGGGCCTTGAAGTCTCGTGTGTTCGAGACGAAAAAATCTGCAAGTCGTTTGTCACGAAGCGCAGCCTCCTGTAAGAAGCGCGACTTCGTTTGGTTGATCATCTTCTTCGTCAGCCCACTTAAGGCATCATTGACGCGGTAGTTGAAGCAGCTGAAAATCGCCGGCTTGAACTCGAGTTCCTCAGGTGGGTTCGGTCGTCTCTGCAGAAGAGCCAACTGGGCCATGTCCCGAACAGTCTCCACATCGAAAAACGACAGTGCGTTGCCCTCGGTGCCTGCTCGTCCTGTTCGGCCGATGCGGTGGGTGTAGGTGTCAACATCTCGGGCGACGTCGAAGTTGATTACCACATTAACGGAGGCCAGGTCCAATCCGCGTTCAGCTTTGAACTCTGCGGGTTTCTTGGAGACGGAAATCGCGGTTGCTTCGTCGGTGGCGATCAGGATGTCCACTTGATCGGTGTTGAACGCTTCGCAAATGGTACGTCTGGTGGTCAACGGGAAAATCGACGCGAGAATGGCAGAAGGTATATCGAACTTCTTCAAAAACAAATGGAGCTTCAGTGCGTCCTCAGTCGTTGTGCAGAAAATCAAGGTTCTTCTGGGTAGGATGCCTAGTTTGAGCAGACCGTAAAGCACGGAGTACTTTTCGTCCGACTTCACCAGCATATACTTCTCCTCGATGGAAGCGTTCTCCTTGGCGACTTCGAATCGGAATCTAACGGGATTGTACAGCATAAGGTGGGCCAAATTCTCGACGTCTGAGGACATAGTGGCCGAGCCCAGAATCACTTGGTACTTCTGGCTGGCTCTAGAGGGCAGGACCAGTGTGGCGAGCGTTTTGATCTCCTGCTCAAAGCCGTAGAAGGATAAAACCACGTCTGCTTCGTCGACGATGACAGTGATGAGGTTGTCGAGAGTCTTGTCCACCACTGCTTTCATGTACTCCAGCACCGATGTGGGGGTACCGAGTACAACCGACGCCGAAGGCGGTGGTTGAGGCCTCGTTTGCCTCCCTTTTTTCGCCGGCCGTTTGGCTCGTTCCTCCCGCCATCGCACCGCGTTGAAGGCTGAGACTTCTCCTGCCAGGATGGTTGTGAACTTGTCCAGGACTCCAGAGACTTGTTCGGCTAAGTCGGTGGTCGGCACTAGAATCAGGGCACGAATAGTGTCCCCCCCGCTGGCTTTTGTGTTCTCCTCTAGGATGGCCTGAAGAGTGGGAACCACATAAGCAAGGGTCTTGCCCGTGCCGGTCGGTGCGGCAAGGATAATGTCCCGCCTTTCCAGTGCGGGACCCAAGGCGGCCTGTTGTGCATACGTGGGTCGGAGGCAACCGTTGGACTCGAGTACAGCTACCAGGCGGCGGTCTAATGCACCAACCTCTGAGAAGCTTGACTCTGCAAAGTACTCGGTCTTCTTCACATAGATTGTGTCTTTGTTCTCCTCCTCCTCCACCACC
The DNA here is from genome assembly GCF_019968955.1 of Porospora cf. gigantea A. NCBI lineage: Eukaryota > Apicomplexa > Conoidasida > Eugregarinorida > Porosporidae > Porospora > Porospora cf. gigantea A. The sequence goes on along the minus strand of NW_027151381.1, from coordinate 29,773 downwards.
TCCTCCTGAGCGGATTCGTCGTCGTCGTTGTCGAACGTGACCTTGCGTCGTTTGGTTGGCGATTCGGTGTCAGAATTCAACGCCTCATTCGGGGCCTCCTTGTGCATTAGTTCCAGCCACTCTCGAGCCTTTCGTCTCTCACTCTTCTCGGGTAAGGGCTTCTCTTCCCGCATGGGCGCCTTAGCTTTTGCGCGCTTGACGGTGTTTTTGCGAACTTGAGTGGATCGCCTTCCAATCTTAGCTCGGACCTTCTTCTTTCCCATCCTCGGAATTGCTGATTTAACGCTCAACTGGGCCGTGCGCCGCCTGCTTGTTCGTCTCCTCGACACTCCCCACACACATCAAATCTCTGCCTATGCAGTTTATGGAACCACCGCTTGCGCATAAATATGAACTTCACACTCAAGGCGCTCCGCGACCTGCACGAACCGTTTCTCAGGTCACAGGATCCATTCTCTCTTGAGTTCCTGTTCACAGAGCATCTTCGGATGGGCGGCTTGTTCTGGACTCTGGGGTCACTGAAGTTGCTCGGGGTGCAGCTCCCTCCGGGGGAGTTGGAACAGTCAGCCACGGAGACCACCCCGAGTGTGTTACCCAAGCCAGTGACAAAGCACTCGTGGAAGGAGGGAATTTTCGAGGGTCCAGAGGAAGAGTCGGCAACTCTCTCTGCTCTCTTGACTGCCGCACAGGAGTTTTTGGAGTCTCCCCCAGCAGCTACCAGCGCTGCTCCCACACATGGCACTTCCAGTATTGTCGCAGCGTTGCCAACGCTAGACGACGAAGCCCAAGTCCTCCAGTGGATTTTCGCCTGCTACGATCGGCAGTCCGGAGGTTTCCGCCCCAACCTCAACCATCATGCCAATCTTTCGGCTACCCAATACGCCCTGCACTGTCTGGCGCTTTTAGGCGCGCTGGACGACCCGAGATTGGACTGTACCCTGACTGCGAAGTTTGTGGCCTCCCTTCAACGGATGGACGGCTGCTTTATGCTGGACTCGGATGGCGAAAGCGATAACCGATTTGTGCTCCAGGCCGCCCTCTCCCTCAAGCTGTTGAATCGAATGGACTCCATAGATGTCACCAGCGCTGTCGAGTGGATTCGAAGCTCCAAGAACTACGACGGCGGATTCGGAGTCATCCCCGGCGGCGAAAGTCACGCCGCCTACACCTACTGCTGTGTCTGCGCACTGGCCCTGTTCGGCCGGCTAGACATCGTCGACCATGACTTGCTTGGTGGCTGGCTTGCACAGAGGCAGCTCACGTCGTGCGGCGGGTTCAACGGTCGACCTGAAAAGTCACCAGACGTCTGCTATTCGTGGTGGATTTACGCCACCCTCGTCATCTTAGGACGGGAATCCTGGGTCAGTGCGGAGGCGCTCTTATCATTTCTGCAGGCCGCTCAGGATGATAGTGGCGGAATAGCCGACAGGCCGTTGAACATGCCCGATGTCTTCCACACATTCTTCGGGCTGGCGGCGATGAGCCTGCTGAAGCCAGAACTGCAGTTGGTACCTTGGGACCCTGTGTACTGCCTGCCGGCACATTCCAAATGATACAGCTTAAATTGTAAAACTCCTGATGAATGTAATGGTACCGTAGAATAGTTCAACCCTCACATGTGGCAGCTTCCACCAGGTCGATCAGAGGCAAGGCGCATTCAAGCGACGAATATAGAACTCGTTGGCGTGGAGGACTACAACTCCAAACCAATCCGAAGCCCGTTGCCAGCGCCAAGCCCTCTTAGAAAGGGCGCGACGAAAAGGCCTAGAGGTGTCCCGCGGGTCCCAATGAGCCGGAAACAGAGGCTTCATGGAGATCTGCAACGCATTCATGAACAGGCTCGCAGCACATATACAGACATCGACAGAACGTGTGAAGAGATCTGGGAACTGAAGGCAACGCTAACCCATCAGCTAACACTGAGGGACAGGACGCAGTTTAAACTCGCGAGACTGCAGAGGCTTCTGACCGCCTTGCAGGCCAGGCGGTCAGAGGACCAGCAGCCTATAAAGGTCTCCGAGTTGCCACTTCGGCAGGTGAGACCTACCCTTGTTACCAACTGGACCGACACCCTGGATGACGTTCTGGAATGCAAACGCGAGGAGCCTGAACTTCCTAGCTCTGTGGTGGCCCAGATACACAGAGATAATTCCCGAAGTTACGCTGGGGCGAGTGAGATGGCAGTGAGAGCTCCTCGGATTTCTAAGCAGATGAATTCTTTTTCGACGCGATTGACGGAGTTCGAGTATGTCCAGAGAAGGCCCACCCAAAAGCCAGTACCATCCTTATCCATGGCGGAAGGCGTTCAAGAAGAAATTCGCCGAGTTGAAGAACTGTTAATGAGGAGTATGAACCAACCTGCACGCAGGTGAAAGTGCTTAAAGAAGACTAAATATATAATTAGAATACGTTTTTGCCTTTGTCAGATGTCGCATAACTCAATGTCTTACGCCGGTCAGCAGCAGATGACGGCAGCCGACCTCATTGCTTCGTCAAAGAACCTGAATCTCCCTCGAACGGCCAGTACAACTCCACCAGAACTCTCTCCTGAGGCGCCACGCTTCAAAGAATTCGAGCTTCCAGCGCCGTGCGGCCTGTCTGCATCAGCCAGCCGGTTTGATTCGCGAGCCTATTCGCTCCCGAATCTCCTGGATGTGCTCTCCCACAGTGCATCGAGAGACCCCACGCCAGACCCAGTCCGCAGCAGTCTGGGCAACGTCTACAGCTTCTATACCTCTGGGGCAGAAGATCTGCTGCAGGGGTATGTCAACCAACGTGCAGGTGATAGCCGGGTCTGGCCATCGGAGTTCCTGACGTCGTGTGCACCTATGATCGATGAAGGCTCCATGCCTCCGCCACCAACATGCCCTGGTAGGACATGCTTGGACTACACACAGCACCCACCCATCCATATGAACGAGCACGACTGCTTATACAGTCGTTGTGGAGTGATCTCCGTTTCCAGGGAGAACTAGACCCTCGAGGTACTGTCTCGGAGGTTTTGCAAACCGCACTCACCTTGTTGGGTCCCGAGGCTGCGGGGCAGACACGAAAGCCAGCCCTTATGCTCGCGCATCCAGACGAATTTAAGAATCCGTCTTCCTTTCTAAAGATTTACGGGGATCCTCTGTGCTTCGCAGAAGGAGGTCCCTTACCACGCCGCGGGAAGCAGGGCAACTGGCAATGTGGAAACTGCAAGAACGTCAACTTTCCCCGTCGATTCCGCTGTCACAAGTGTTCCGCCGTCAGGGACGCCAACGGTGAGGGACTCAGCTTCTCTTGACGCAGGCGACAAAACAGTGTCGGATTACGCTCGCAGTGTCTACCGGAAATTCGCCCTTCGTAAAGGGGGAGCGAGTGATGCTTGGCCTTGACTCGCCATGCTTGGCCATGCGGAGGCGTACTAGGCGATTCGCGATGGTTGGCCATGCGAAGGCGTACTACGCGTCTTGTATTGCTTTTAAGGTTTGGCTACCTGCTGTTATGTTGTACCAACACTCTTCACGTATGATTATTAAGCCGGTTTTAGGTGGATGTCCAGTTGCCATATACAGACTGTGGAGGACATGCGTAACTTCAGCGACGACCTTTTGAGGCGGGTCTTGAAATACTGTGGCTCCGAAAAGCCCCTATACTGCGGGCTGTCACAAACGGCAGATCATTTTCTCCAGGCGTTTCAATATTTTCTATTCGGCACTGAGGCCTTGAATGACACCTTGACGCTGACATTCAGTTGGACGCTGGTGAAATCGGGGACGGCCCACCTTGTGGTGGGCTTCGTCGGGTTCATTTGGATTTTGGTGACTCTAATTTTGGCTTGCACCCGACCTGCTGGGTACCGACCTCGCACCAGCCCTTTTTGGCGTGAGACTCGGGCCAAGACCACCTTCTTCCGTCAGCGCCTTGTCATGTTGTCGTATTGCAGCGTGATTCTCGTGGTCGTTGGCTGTGTGGGCGCTGTCATAGTTTCTGTGACTGCCAACGCCGGAAGCTTGCAATGCTGCTCTGTAGGGGGTGAATGGGAAGCAGTCATAGGCGACGACAAAGGCTGGCATGGCTTTCTCAACACCGATGCCGACATTCGAGACCTGCAGACTTCTTACTCCGGCTCTGTGGAGGACTCATCCGTGATCAAGACTCTCATTGACACTGGTTGGGCTGCTCTCGTGGAGATTCAAGGCAGACTACTCTGCGATTCTCACGTTCTCACGGAATTCGGCTCCTTCATTCAAATTCTGGACCGCACAACCACCCTTAACCGGCTTGCACGCATGGCCACCCTCGCCACCGTCTACATCTTGATAGCAGCGGTGCATCTACCATTGTTGTGCATCGCGTGTGCCAAGAAGGAGGTTCCCCCTGGCCGCTTCGCTTGCCTCAGCCGGCTTATGCTGAGCCTGGGAATCCTTGTTGGACTGTCAGGCGGGTTTCTGCTTATCTCATTCGTCTGCCACGCATTCGTTGTTGGTTGGGTGTCTGTCATAGGTTCCGTGGCAGAACGACCTTCTCTCTTTCGGCAATTGCCCGTAGTTCCCCAATACCTCGCTGATGTGGTGCCCAACAAAGTAGACCAAGAGCGCTTCATCAACACCTGTGTGGGCGGGTCCGGACGCCTACTAGACTCTATGGGGCTGCAGCTGTCCGATACGCCGGACAATGAGCGATGGCTGGCTGACTTTGACGAAGCTCTGGACTGTAACGACGTCGTAGGGGCGTGGTTACGACCCCTATCGAAATTCAAGGAGAAGTGAGATTACTACTGGATCCTGACGCAGTCAATTCTGGAGATCAGTAATCGGGGTGTCGTGTTTGGAAATGGGCTTGTGTTTACTCGCTCTGGTCGGGCAAATGTTCCTCTGGGGAGAGTACCACTACTGGCGAGATTGCAAAATAGGCTATCGAAAGGAAATACAACTCCGAGCAGACATGTTCCGAACGGTAACCCCTGAGACCGCTGTTATCGCCGCAGCGAACCTGAGGAACACTGACTCCATCAAAAACATTAAAGACTCCGGTGGAAACACCCCTTTGCACTATGCGGCCTACCAAAATGACGTGGACTGCGCCTCGACGCTGCTGAAGCATGGGTTCCGGCCGAATCAGCTGTCCATCTTTGGCTTCACACCATTGCACGTCGCGGCCTATGAAGGCCGACCCAAAATCGTCCAGTCCCTTATGGAGAACGGTGGCGACCCATCCGTCATCGATTCAAATGGCAACTCGGTCGTCACAGGCTGCATAGAGAACGGACAACTCCAGATAGTGAGGCTGCTCGCTGAGCTCGGAGTCGATATATTTCGGTGCACCTCGCGGGATGGGTCGTCCCCAGCCGACGTAGCGGCTGATTGTGGAGATCATGAGTTGGCAGCATTCCTCCAACGAATCAGCCCCTATCACACCAGTAGGTCGAGTCCACAACGCCACTGGAGTATCCGTGAATGATGAACGTACCAGAGTCTGAAACGAATCGTAAATACCAGCACACAGCCATATCTCTTCTGTTCTTGTACACATGACTTCCAAATGGTCGATGGACCGGCCGAGGCCGAGGTCTCCGAGGAGGGGAACAAACTAATTACCTTGGTGGTAGCTTGGACGGTCAGACATGTCACAGGTCGGAGGGCATCCCTAGCTAGACGTTCAATACCAATGGTATCAGCGTCTTTCGAGTATATGAGGACACTCCAAGCCCGGATGACCTGTATTCTCCAGCGGTATCTTGTCGCCTTCGTTTGGCCCTGTTCTCAGTGGAAGTGGAAGACGAAAGGTTTTCTGCGTCGCTGGAGGTTGATGGAGCGGTGGTTGATGTCTGAGTCACAGGTATCTAGGCATGTGTATATCATTGGGCGTCTCGGGGATGGGTGTCTCAGTCGAGTGGTTCTCGTGTGGTTGATGTCTGGGTGTCGCAGCAGGAACCCTTCATGTCGTGTGGTTCTCGTAGAGTCCCTTTATACACATAACCGCAGGGGAGCTAGACTCAGTCCATCGTAGCAGACGTGGACGCTTCCATCGTAGCAGAATACGGAGAGGTTAGGAACAGCCTTCGTAGTTTCGTTGCTTCCGACTCGGATACGAGGCAGACGCTCACAGCCAGTGTGCCGTGCAGCCGGCCATAAGGCAAGGTGTCTGTTGGTTGATTGCGGCTAGGAGAATGACTTTGTTGAATGCATTCCCTTGGTTTGCAGCAGCGAACTGTCGGGGACTGTCCATGCTATGAACGTCCTGCTTGTGACGGCTAGCCGTTATCACTCAGTCAGCTGGCCGAAGCAATCCCAGGTAGGGAGAACACAGCGATTGTTAGCACAGCGAGGTAGGATGGAGTGGATCTGCGGTTTTGTTTCATCGCAGCTACCAGGTCATACGGAGTGGGCAGTCGTTTTAGTCCAAATATTGGTATGGTGAGCGCTTTGTGTTGCCCTGGGGTCAGTAAGAATTATATCTCTAGGAGAATAAGAAAAGTCGAGATCAGAAGTGCACACAAAAAAATTTAAATTCCAAATCGCCGGCGAAATAGATGTGGTACACCACGCGTCATGAAGGGTACGATGGCGACACAGGAGCACGGAAGTCGCACCAATGGCTGTCAGGCGAGATGTTAGAGCGGTACCTGGGCTCACAGCTTCGAATTGGGTTCCTCATAAGATTGATCACCGCATTCGCAGTGAATATTGGCTACTACGCTTTCGGAGGCACTCGCGTTTTTACTTGGGGACTTGAGTTCACAACGGAGCACATGCGAGCTGAAACGAACTACATTCCGTATTTGGCAGTGTGGACTGGTATTGCTTTGTGGAGCGGCATGCACTTGGCGTGCTTCCATGCATTCCTTTCAGACGATGCGGCTTGGGCTCGAGGTTTCCGTGCAGGATCTAAAGCCTTTGGTGTGGCCATTTTTTTCGATATGGTCGGCCTGGTTTTGCAACTCGTTGCCTACGTTTGGATAAGCGCAAACTATTCTGAGCTCTGGTGGGAAAATTACACGACAGGAGGCGTTGACTGGCTGTACTTCGCCGTTTGCAAAATTCTCTTTGGCATCAAGTTTCTGTGTATGGCCCCCGCGATAGCTCTGCTCGAGATATACCATGACGAAGGGACGAGTGATTGGCATGGACTGATGAACGCATTCCTCCTCTGTGCTGGTGGATTGTCGTATCTGGTGGCTGTCTTCTTCCCTGCCGAATCCGGTCTTGGCATCGTGCTCGGCGTGATCACCTTACTGAGCGTGACGTTCTGGGCATTCCACTTCGAGGATGCGTTGATAGAAAGCTCGACTGCTCTAAACGAAACAGAGCTCTGCAATGAAGTGGAGCAAGAAGTAGGCAAGTTCACCAAGCTATCTCCGTACAACTTGCAATGATAAACGTCTCTTCACTGTGGAACAGGGTTTGGGGTTGTGTACGCATTAGGTTTAGGACACAAATCGCGAAACTGTGAGCTTGTTACCGCACCTTCCACGAATAATGCGCTTCGGGGGGTCCTCACTCGTAAGTCCCTGAGCGCGTCTCTCGGTCTTCTCTTTTCTCTCGCCGACACACATACTGGCATCGTTACAGAACCTTGCACGTGCCTTGGGCTTCGCCTTGCCCTTCACCTTTCTCAGTTGGCGAGTTTCAACAGCCTGCTCTTGGGAGCAATCCATAAGAGTGTTTAGGAACGTTGTGCCGCTTGGCATCACCGAAGGCGGAGGCGGAATGCAAATTTGATGCGATCCGTCGCTGCGACTTTGGCTGCCCGACAGCATTCTGGACGATGGCCTCGCACTAGAGGGGTAGTTGTCGGTGCTGGTCTCTATATGGGTGATGTGCGTCAGGTTGCTGTCCGATTCCGATCGCCGATTTGGGTTTGGCGCTCGGAATCCGCGCCGACGCCTTTTGCGTCGGTATTTGGCCGCCATAAGATGCCTGTACAACTCCTCCTCGATCAGCTGGAGACACTGACTTGGAATCAGGTGCCCGCCCGTAAGAAAGACGAAATCTCGGAGCTCCTGGAAACCTTTCTCAGAGAAGGTATTCGTGTCCGCATTCTGTATTTTCTCGATACTGAGCGCCTGCACAACCCGTTTCCATGTCACCATGGGGTCTTCTGATACGGTTGCTTCTGGTTGGAAGTCCTCCACATGTCTGCGTCGTGCGAATAAGGATTGGCTTACTGTTTCAGGTGGGGGAACGGATCAGTCAACGAGGGGACCGAGAAGCATGAGAGAGCTCCAAACTGAGTCGCAAAGAGGGGACCCTTAGCCGATCTTCGGGCGTCCCTGCGTTCCTGCGCGGTCATGGCATTGAATGACTTGCACACCTTGAGATCTTGGTATGCAGCATCTACGATGGCGTTAAACAGAAGTGTGTGCAGTTCTACTGCCGGAGTCGCGTATCTGCATGACAAGCACGTGTTAGTACCCACTCTAATCCACCAACCAGCTTTGTAGCTCCTACAGACGGGAGGTCCTCTGACATATGTGGGCATCCGTGGACGTTCTCGAAGGAGGGCGATCGTGCTGGCCTTCCGTGCCTCTGGAACTTCGGAAACCGAAGCGGCGAAATCGGTGGGATTACAAAATGGTGGGCAGTGGGGTACTTGACGGGCGCTACGCCCCAATAGCAACCGGGTAAGTCATCCTGGTGATTGAATCTCGCAGGACAGTCTTCCACATTCAGCCGACACGAGGCAGGCTCCATATCAGTCACTGCGTTGACCTTCTTGACTTTCAGGGGTCCTGAGAAGCAAAGGAGTTGTTTGGCGTTCATCGCGTTGAGTTCTCGTAGATTATGCCTTGTGACACGGAAAAATTTCGATTCGGGGTGAGCTGTCTCAAGGAGAGTCTTTAGAAGCTTCTTGTCGCGTTCACGAAAATACAGCTGTGGGTTTGGGATTGGGAGATTCTTCCGTTGCTTCCTGATGTAATAGCTTGTCTCTCCAGTCTTGTACCCCGAAGAGTAAGATATGGCGCTGGCTGAGCTCATATAGAACGATTCAATTGATTCTCGGACCCGGAAATTTGCTGGAGAGGTGTAGGGGTGGCACTCGTACATCCAGTCTTCGTCCTGATGCACCTTGTCGCGTTTCACCGTGGCCAGCCACGCATTACAGTGCCCGATATGCTCGTCTCCCGACTCGAAGCTGTACTGCGGGTCGTGATAAAGGGAGTCAGCCCTAGAGTCAGCGCAGGACGTCGAGCTTCGGGAACTTCGGGAGCTCTCCGATGGGTCCTCAGAGGGACTCTCGCCGTCGTTGCTGACCCGCTCAGGAGATGACAGATGAGACTTGTCTCCGGTCGAGTCTTCCACCACAGGCTTCACTTCTTTAGACGCCGACGCCGAGTCCTCCTCAGACGCAGACTCCAAATCAGTCCCTTTCACATCGGAGTCCTCTCCAGACCCCAAATCAGTCCCTTTCACATCGGAGTCATCTTCAGACACGCTGCGGCCATGTTCAGCCGCAATGGCTAGGGGCACCGTCACAACGAGGGAGACTCCGTCGCCTCCGTCGAGAGGTGTCTCCTCTTCGGTGTCCAGCCCACAGAAAGCCGATCGACTACAGCTCGAATTGACGTCTCCAGCGTATGCCGCGCTGATCGAACCACTCCTGTGTACGGCCTTGCGTGAGGAGCTGCTGTGATCGTCCTTCTCCGAAGAGGCTAAGCGTTCACGAGCAGTCACTAGTGACCTGCGGACCCCAGATGACCATTCATCGTCGTCATCGACTGAGCTCTCCCAGCGAGTTGCATGCAGATTCTTCTTGGCGTACTGCAGAAGTACACGCTCGACGAAACAAAGTTTTCGTTGAAACTCCTCCGCGTAGAGTTCGTCGTCGGAGAGAGTCAGAAGCGTCACTGGCCAAAGCGGCGGCGCCTTAGCCAGTACCTCGCGTGCCGCCGTCGGCAACGACTTGTACTGCCGCCGAGTCTCCCCCAAAGGTCGCATTAGCTCCAGTACGATCTCCAGCACGTCGCTTTGCATAATGTCTCCCATTAGAATATTGCGCCGAGTCGGTTTGGAGCACACGGCCAGCAGATGAACGAATGCGTCCGTGACGAAGGGTCTGAATGCCAGATCACCGACGCGATCGAGAGTCAAGCGGGCCTCCTCGAACGTCGATGAGGAGTTGCTGCGTGAGGGTCCCAGTAGAACGCTTACTCAGACGATCCCATAGGATAATCGCGTTTAAGCATGGCGGATTCGAGGGGCGGAAATACGCTCCTCGCTGCGTATGAGGGCGTATCCGTTACTGTTACTCCCGTCAGCGAGCTGGACTCAGGAGCCTTATCTCAGGCTTCAGACACTTCATGGTGCTCAATGTCTGATGCGACCTCAGATGCCGGGTCGGCAACGGAAACGGAGTTCAGCGATACTGGATGGTACTGGGGAGACCAGGAGTACGACAACACTGACTTTGAGCGGCTTATCGCAAGCCGGGCTCGACGCGCGTCAATTTCGACTTCGGGAGACTTTACGTCTTTGAGGGAGGTCGTTCCCAGTATACGCCAGCTGAAGGACAAGCAGAAACTGTCAGCAATTCCAGACTCGCGCCTGATGAGGGAGGCGTTGGAGGACTGCTACATGCGTTTTGTTGCGGGAATGCCACCGAACTTCAGCCGCACGCTTCACTTCTACTTCCAACTGCAGAAGGCTTTTTTTTTCTATGACGACTTCTGGGTGGATAACCACAAAAGCGAGCTACCACGGCTTTCCTTCCGTGCCTTCGGAACCCTTCTTACGGTGACTGCCTTGCGTCTCTAATAGCAGCTGTCATTTCCACTGGCTCAATGCTCCCACTTCGACCAGCTCTACTGCGTATGGCAGTGCTACAACCGCCACATACCCCGCAGAGGCACTATTCTGCTCAACAAGCAGCTCAACAAGGTCATCATGGTTCGGCAGTGGGGTTCGCAGCACTGGATGTTCCCCCGGGGGAAAATAGAGCAGGGTGAGACCGATAGAGAATGTGCCGTTCGCGAGATGCTTGAGGAGCTCAGCCTGAATCTACGGACGCTCATACATGAAGACATGTTCATAGAAGTTCTGGCAAAGGGTCAGTCTGTGAAGCTGTTCGTCGTACCTGGCCTGCCCGAAGATATTGTCTGCCATCCACACACCCGGAAGGAAATCGAGTCGACGAAGTGGGTCAGTCTGGCGTCGTTAAGCCCCCCTCCAAAGTACCCCCGAATACGGGTATGGCGGGTGGTGCCCTTCCTAAACAACCTTCACAAAATGGCAATTCTGATACGTAAGAAGCCGCGACTTATGAATCTCCACGACTGGTACATCGAAAACAAAGCAGAATTCGACGATCTGTCTCACGGACCTGTTCTTAGGTGACAGGTGCAATCAATTAAATTGTTCGAATATGAATCTAGAAACAGTTGATCAGGACGGCTCCGCAAATCTGGCCCTAGTGGCCTCCATCAGCGCCAACGGAACGCTCCGCATACCACGACCCGACCCCACCGATATCACCTCTCAGACATACTTGAAAATCTTTGACATGGACGCAATCGACAACGCTGCCCTTTACACAGACTGTGTAAACACTCAATGCATTGATGTGGAAACACGCCCTGCAACATGTGAGGCGACCCAGCTTGGAGCAGAGATGCGCCCCAAGAAGCATATTCCCGTCATTGATGAGTTCGATGAACCTGTGGATTTTGAGCTGCCAAGTAACGCCAGACTCGGCGTCGTTGACCGGAACCACCGAGTCATCCGTGTAGAGTCGCCGGTCTTGGATAGCAACACGAAGGACCCCCTTGCTACGGCGGACATCCAGATGCATCGAATCCAGGAGGATCGGGTAGCGAAGGACTTTGTGGACGTTCCCGTCGACATTCCTAGAATCCAGCTTGAGAAGGCGCCGGAGAAAGGTTTTCCTCCTGCCTTCCACACCATGCTCGCCGAACCAGGCCCCGAGCGAACCGCTAACACCAACGCGGGCAGCTCGGTGCTGCACGTGGCGGACAACAAATACAGTGGTCTGAATGGAGCCTTCGGAATTCACATGATGAAGAATGGGTTGAAGATTGACGTGTATAAGAAGATTCACGAGGATATATGGAAGGACTTGGAGGTGTCCGTAGAGGACGTGGTACTCAAAAAGACCTTTCCTCTCGACGCAAAAAAACGCTGCCCACCGGTACTCGAGGCCTCCGCAATCGCTCCAATTGACCCTAAGACGTCGTCTGGGTTTTGCTGCCTGAGCATTCTCCAGGATCCCAAATCTCTCCACCCCGCGGTGGCCCCCGAGTACGCTATGTTATACGTGGTAGGCCCCAATGGAAAGCGAGGCATCTCACTCCAAGATTACATGCTAGAGCTCAAACTCCTCGGAGTTAACATGGCACGCCTAATAGAGACCCATAACTCCGTCTCCGAATACCCCGTGGATTGCGTTCGGGTTCCTCTGATATCTGGCAGCATCTACCGCCACGAAGGCGTCCCTATCAAGGAGACATACAAGATCGCACTGGCTATGCTGGAAGGTATAGCGGAATACGGATCCAACGTGCAGTGGTCCTTTGTTGATAAGGATGGCGTTTTCAGTGAAGCTGGCGAGCATTTGTTTCAAGCAGGGAAACATGTGTGAGGAAGTTTTCAAGGTGTAAATGAATGCGTAGTTCATGTATGTCGGCATGTATGTCGGCTAGGTAATCTATATATTGTACAGTGATATGAAAGGAAAACTCGTACTGTTTGTAGGGTGCGCTGTCGCAGCGCTACCGCCGCTAACTCCACCGTTACCTCCTGATCCGCTACCTCCTAATACTCTCGCCCCAGACATATTCGTAACGACCACAGTGAGCCCTCCGACATTTTCCCCTATCCCCCCTACTGGTCTTCCCACATTCACGCTGCCCACCCAACCTACGGTACCTCCGCCCACATTCACGTTCCCTACAACTGGTTTTTCAGTGTCCACGGGGACGTTTCCTCCATTTCCAGTGACAACCACCACAACTGGGACAGAATTCACTGGTGCCAGCGGTCAGTCCACCAATCAGACCACTTGCAACCCGGCCGAGTCGTGCGTGAACATGAACCACTTCACCGCCGCCCTGCCCGTCGGAGTACGGCGAGAATTCGTTGTACATTTTCCTGACCGAAACGTCAGGGTGCTGGAGTACAATGACGGAACCGTGGTGCCTATTCCATGCGGTCTGCTTAGAGGATCTTCCCGGCGTGATGTGTCCGTTGAATTGTGGGAATCGGTGCGCGATGAAATTCGTGCCGGCAATTTCGGTCATGAACCTTCAGTCTCACCGAGAAAAGATTGTCGAGTTGTGTGAGGTGTGATGTGATGTGTACTGTAACTCAGCAAGCCGCCACTCTCGCAGCGACGACAAAAGTTCAGCTGGGAAAACTCGCCGATGAGTACCAAAAAAGGTTGGGCCTTGCATCAATGCTGACGACAGATTCGCACAGTTGAAATCTCGCAAGACCACTCCCACTGAAATTGACCTCGAGAGACGGTATTCTGCCCTCGAAAAGTCTGGCATGAGTCGAATGGATCGACTGCACTAGACCTCCCGCGTTACATCAACGATGAACCTTCGATGACATGTTACTTGACTCTGCATACGTACCCATTTGACTGCTCTATAATTGGAGGCTTCGTGCACCTTCAGGTAACGGATAGCGAAGCCAGACATCGTCCTCGAGCTAACCGTAAATTTGAACACTACTGGCGGTCGAGGCAGCGGCCATAGAGTGTCGCTGTCCTCCACGTTGACTGCCACCCGGATGGCGTAGATTGTCTGCGGAGTCATGCGTTTGACTCGCCACTCGACGGCATGTCGACAGGTGTCCAGACGTGCAGACCCGCTCGTAGTGGTTATTGGTTCAGACGCTTGGAGAGTTTGAGGCGGGACTGGGACGAGCACCACAGCGTTGTGAAGCAAGACTCGAGCGCAGATACGCAACTCGGCCTCCAGTGAGCCTTTCCGAACATCGCCTTTGTACTGCACGTCCCATGTGAACGGAAGCACCATATTGCGATGAATGGTGTACTGCATGAGGGTGAACTTGCCATCAGGCGGCACGAATACCACTGACTGTTCGTTATCCAACCTCTCCAACTTGACGCATTGATGGTAGGTGGCGTTCAGTTGCTCAGGTTGCTCGTCGCCAGGCGTCTTCAACCGATCGCTGATACCCATTCGACATTCTGGCATGCCGGAAAGCCTGCAGTTGACCTCCGCTCGCCCCCGCACCTCAGATTGCAGCAGCTCCCCGTTAGCGCTGATGGTTGCCGAAACAAGCTCGAACAAGTCCACATACAGCCGATTCTGGCTGTATGAGAGGCCTGGGCGGCGCCACGACACCATCCCCGTAACCTGGACAGAAAGCCCTTCCGCCTGACCTGGGGTCTGCCAGACGCTGTCCTTTGTGAAGGCAAGGCTCTTGCGCAGGGTCTCCACGCCGATGAGTTGCACATGACCGTGGTCGAATACGGCATCTAGGACCTCCATAACCAACGGACCGTTCTGTATTATCCCTGCGGGAGTCAGCGCTGGTGTGTCAAGAACTGCAGTCAGGCACTCTACCAGGCCCTGCAGTCCACTAATCACACAGGATACGTTTGGGTTCCTCCTCACCAGTCCTGCAATCAACACGACTGTTTGAACGCAAACCACGTGCAGCTCGCGATCCTCCGAATCCTTATATACTGGAGGGGCAGCATCGTCTTTACGAGAGTGAGCGAGCTGTGTCCAAAGAGAGCATATTCCTCACACGTCTGGAGAGTGCTGCCAAAAATCCTCGCCCAAAATGCTCGCGAAACAGACGGTACACTAGAAGTTGACCGCTGGGCGAAACCTCGTCGTCAGCTAGCTCGCATCCTCACTATTATTATGGCAGATAGCATAAATATGTTGATTCCAAAAGACCAAAGACTTATGCAGCTACTCGCTTGAAGTGCATTTCTATTCTCCTCAACTCGGCTTGAGACAACTTCACGTTGACGTTGACGCAGTTCCTCACAAGGAACGACACCACGGCCTCGTGGTTGACCTTGTAATCCTTCTTTACAAGATCGATCTCCTTCTTAATCTGCTCCTCAATCAAGGCTTCCTCGTCGGCCTCATTGCCATACTTTTCCGAGAACTCCTTCTGAAAGCGTTTTTCTTCCTTCTTGCGGTAGTACTCGATCTCCTCCTGCGCCGCGTCCTGAGCCTCTTTCAGCTTCT
Source organism: Porospora cf. gigantea A (assembly GCF_019968955.1). NCBI lineage: Eukaryota > Apicomplexa > Conoidasida > Eugregarinorida > Porosporidae > Porospora > Porospora cf. gigantea A. The sequence goes on along the minus strand of NW_027151381.1, from coordinate 14,598 downwards.
TCACACGGTTGTCCCGTGCTCTCTTCACGATTCGCTCGGCATCCTCCTCAGCCTCCAGAAGACGTTGGATCAGCTGATTGCTCTTGGACATCTTGCGTAATAAATGTAATAAACCCACGTTGAGGTGTCTCTGGGGCCCACATCGGAAAATTTTCGATTGTTAGTGCGAGGAACCCAGATCAAACGGCGCCAGATAAACATGCTACGAAGTTTCCAGCCACAGGACGTCATAAACATCTACATTTCCCTCGCGTTGCGCACCTAACCCAAAAAATAACTCTCTGAGCACCTTAGAATTCGAATCCACTAGCCACGCAAATATAGCGAAATCCAGCGATGGAACCAGATCCGAAGCGCTTCCGTGGTCCCTCCCTTAAGAGTGGCCAACTCATCATCTTTGACTGGGACGATACACTGCTTGCCACCACAGCCCTACGTCGAGAAAACTTTGTTCCACGACAGCCGCAAACTCCACCGAGGCCTCCACAGGATATCACTCCAGAAATGAAGACGTTGCTCGAGACTCTTGGCGAGGAGGTCGTGCTGACTCTGAACCTATCCAGGGACTTGGGCACCGTGATGATCATCACGAACGGGAGTCAAGACTGGGTGGACGTCTCCTGCAGGTCATTCCTTCCTGCCTGCTATGAAGACGTGCGAAGCATACCCAAGATCAGTGCGAAGAAAAGAGGAAGTGAGCCGTTGGACAACTGCACACAGAACCCTTCTCCAATGACCCCCTACAATGGAAACGGGTAACGTTTCTTCAGGAGACGTTGACGTACTTTGCTGAGAGTGAGCAGGGAGACACCTCTTCCCTTTCGATTCTGTCCGTTGGCGACTCGAACCACGAACGGGTGTCTACCTTCGAACTTGCCCCATTGTTCCCCAATCACCACTTAAAGTCTATACACATGCTCCGGGTGCCCACGATCGAGGATCTCATACTGCAACACCGGCTACTCCGGCGACTACTACCCAAAGCAATAAGCTACTGTGACGAACGTACGTTTCGTTTGGATCTGATGATGGATACAGGCGACCACACGCAACGGGCCCTTCTGTTCCACTAAGCCTGGAGAAGCTTGACGATGCTTCGCACCTCCTCAAAGTTCTTCGCGAGATTCCGCACTGCAGCGTCGTCCCATATGTCTTCGATCCGTGGAGACAGGATGCTGGACACTCGTCGAATCTGTCGCAGCAGCTCGGATTCTCTGTCTATATCCTTTACGGACGGTACTGCTATGCTCTTTACAAGCGACCACGATGACCCCTCACACGACATCTTCCTCAACGAGCCTGTCTGCCGTTTTAACAGCGCCGATTGAGTTGCAGGGCCGTACCGACACCACAAATTGAATTCTCGCGGTCCGAGGACCAAGTCTTCAAGCTGGAACCCAAGGCTAATCAGCCACCTTCGTTTTTTATCGACCACTGGGTCCCAGACCTCGCAAGCGTCGGAGCGGACCTGGTACAGGTGGCTTGGGTGCTTGATGGAGTCGTAAAGGAAACTAATGCTGTGAACGGGATCGCAGGGGCTTGCGTGCAGTGGGTCGAAGCCGGCTCGGCTCCAACGTTGGAAGCCTATACCTACAACGACACCTTCATACTCAGGTAAATGACTGGCCAACCACTGAGAGAACTCAGCTTCTGTCCACTCGAACTCGTGGTCTTTGGCCCTGAACTCGCCCTCCAACTGAAAAATTGGGTTGAAATTCACGTGTGGCGTACTGATGTAGAGGTGGGTAGGCCCCACCTCGGCAATCCGTTTCGAGAGCGTGCTGAGAGACGTTGGCTTCAGATGCTCAATTCTGTTTCACCGATCCCCCCAGACCCACACTTCCTGAAGAATAAGAGCGCCGCGGTGGAATCTGTCCACAAGTTCTTGTGGTGGCGCTTGCAGGATGTCACCGTGATACAGCTTCACTTCCAAGCGGTTTTGGCGCAGCTGCGTTGGACTCGACCAAGAGCAATGACGCACGCACAGAGCTCCTGTAGAAGTCCCATACGACCTCTGCAATACGGCGGCAACCACGTCAACCCCAAGCTGGTTGTTGCTAGACCTCAGCACCCACGATCAGTCCTAGGCCCTCTACTTTGCCCAAGTGAGCCAAAAGTTGCCCGTTCCCGCATCCGTATTCCATCACTGTGTCGACGCCAGACGCGTCCGTGAAAACTGTTGCCAGAGAACATCTGAGGAGGTGAAGCGGCACGGGACCATATATCATCCAAAAATGCCGGAGATTCTGGCAGTCATCTCTCGGAAGTTATAAAAAAACGCAGTACTGACAGGGACGAGTAGAACTTCTCGAACAACCCCACATTATCCACGAGGAGAACCAGTGAGGGCGCATCTATCATGTCAAGCTGAATTGCCTGGTGTTGCAAAGACTTTCGCAACGCCACAATTTCGTAGCCTCGACGAATTGAGGACACGCTCCTCAAATTGTACAGCGCACTTGTCTTGGTAGTCTGGTTCTGTATTTCAAAGGACTGATTCGAAACACCCGCAACTCTCACTTCTAGGCAGCGATCTAACAGGAAGACTGCAGGGTGGACAACCTTGCCATCACCATCCGAGACTTCGAGTTCGATGCCATAACGTGCTTCTTGTACGAAAGATTTCACTAGCTTCTTTATCCGTTCCTTTTCGGCAGAACGCTCCACAAGAACGGTGCTTCCTGTTTGGTGTGTCTGAATCGGCTCGGGATTCATAGCCCACCAGCGCATCAGTCGTTAATTCATTCTCTGTGGATGTGTCCTGAGCACAGCAACAGCACCTAAACATTGCCTTCAATGAGAACGTCCCGAATTACAATTGCCGTACAACAGAAACCGGCAATTAGTAAGAGAGAGAACACCGACCAGAACTTCGCGGCGCCAACTGCCTCCATATCGTAGACAGGTTCCCCAACGTTCATGCCGAAAATTCCACTGACATAGCTTGCCATGCCAGCAGTCAACAACACGAGTCCTGCAACGAGGTCGACTAGAGCCAACGCCTCCCTTCCTTTGGCGCGAGTCCGTACGGTAGTCGTCACAATGCGGTCGAGGTTGTTTAGCATTTCTCGAACTCTCTTCGAAAACCCATCTAGGAGTGAATCGAAAAACGTCAGGAACTCGTCTAATCGCGTGCCAGTTCGGTTCGGATCACAGACAATCGAGGACACGAGTGCCGCGATCGCCTCTCGCAGCTCATCGCTGATCTGGGGGCGAGGATCTTGGACCAGTAGTCGCCATAAGGCAGCTTCCAGAAGGTTGTAGTTTCGTAGTTTGCAATGCGACCACAGGATTTCGTCGAAGGCTTGGCGCATGTAGCCCAGTCGAGCTTCAAACCGTTTAACACAGTTTTCGTAGACTTGCAACCGCTGCGATTTCTCAGTGTCAAAAAGGGACCGGTTACGGTACAGCGTCAGCTCCTCGACAAACTCAGCCTCCAGCTGTTCTAGCTCAAAGAGAATATCCTGGAAACCCTTCTCAAGCAGAATCTCCAAACAGCATGCCTCAAACCCTGTTATAGAAAACGTACAACCACGTATAAACCGCCGCATGTCGTCTTCCCACGACCGGTCACCGGAACCAGAGTTCAGGGCGTCGAAAAACCGATGAAGGCAGCTGAATTTATCCGACAGCGTCGTCAACTCAACCACGAAGCTGTCTATCTCCTGTATGGGTTCTTTGATCAGAAGCAGAACTCGGTCCACCAAAACAAGTGCTCTGACGGGAGGCAGGCAGACGACAATCCCTTGCTTCCTCGCGAAGACGTGCGGCACCGGATCAATGTCCAGAAGAAGCGCTCTAAGGTCGGCCAGGCTCGCGTCCCCTGCGTCATTGACCACCAGCACTTCCTCCAGCGTCACTGACTTCTGGCCGGGATACGAGGCATACATCGCGTCGAGTACACCCTTGGCGGTTAGCATCTGGTTGTGCCGCGTACCGGCTTGGATGCACCACGTCTCGTGCCACTGCCTTGCGTACCGCCCCTGTAGCTCACGACTTCATTTGTCCAATTCACCACAGGCAACTCTACAGAAGCAGGTCGGTAGGTTGACCACCCCTGACTGAGTGATGTAGGTGTCGACTCGTCGAGTGGGGAGAAGACGTCAGCTAGAAGTTGGCGCGGCTGTGACCGACGCCTGTTCGAAGTAACGTCAGGCAACACTGTATACTTTATTCGTGGTTAATAGTGGAGGGAGGATGAGAGCACATCTCACTGGATAACTGCACATTGCAACACTTTATTGGATTTGACACGAGCCGTCAGACTACTTGAAGAATTCAGACAAGTTGCTGGGCAAGGCTTCGATCTGGGTATTGTAGTGGTTTTCAATCTCCTTCAGGTAATCCATCTCGTCGCGAGTGACCAGATTGATAGCAACTCCCTTACGCCCAAATCGACCGGATCTACCGATGCGGTGGATGTAGTTCTCCATGGAGGGGGGAAGGTCGTAGTTAATGACGAGCGAAACGCGCTGCACGTCGATGCCTCGTGCAAGTAGGTCAGTGGCAATCAGCACTCTGGAGGCGCCGTTACGGAAATCCTGCATGACCTTCTCGCGCTCGGGTTGGGTGAGGTCGCCATGGATCTTAGACACAGTATGGTCGTCCTGCGTCAGCTCCTCAGCGAGGTGGTGAGCCTTTCTGCGAGAGTTCACGTAGATAATGGAGGCCGCAATCGTGATGTTCTCGTACAAATCAGACAGCGTAGAGAACTTGTTAGACTCCTCGTCAACGTCGATGTAGAACTGTCTGATACCTTCCAGAGTTAACTCATCCTTCTTTACCAGAATACGCTTGGGGTTGTTCATGAACTTCTCAGCCAGCTCAAGGATATCGCTTGGCATAGTGGCCGAAAATAGGCAAACCTGGGCATCATGAGGCAAGTATCGGAAGATGTCATTGATCTGGTCCTTGAACCCACGCGAGAGCATCTCATCGGCTTCGTCGAGCACGAAGATCTTCAGGTACGTCAGCTTCAAAGCCTGGCGGGTCTCGAGCATATCGAAGACGCGTCCAGGAGTACCTACGACCATATGCACGCCATTGCTGAGCTGCTTCATGTCCTCGCGGGTATCGGTTCCTCCGACACAAGCGTGGCAGATGACGCTAAGGTAGTCTCCAAGAGCAATAACAACCTTCTGGATCTGCTGGGCGAGTTCTCTGGTAGGCGCAAGAATCAAAGCTTGGCACATCTGCAGATTGTAGTCGATCATCTCGAGACACGCAATGACGAAGGTGGCCGTCTTTCCAGTTCCAGACTGGGCTTGACCAACCATGTCATGCTTGTCGAGCATGGGTTTGATGCCTCTCTGTTGGATGACCGACGGCTTCACGAAGCCATGGGTAAAGATACCGCGCAGAAGAGGCTCCTTCAGGTTGAGATCCTCGAACTTCTCAATCACCTCCTCATAGTCCTTGGTGTCAGCGTACTCGTTGGGTTGTGACATACTATAATCAAATTCACCTTTTTCACGCTGGTTATTCATGGATGTGGGGCAGTAAACACATAGGCTCATTTCAGACGTCAGTTAGAACACAGACCCCATGGAGACATAGTCACAAATTCTTCCGAGGCTGAGGGGTGGATGGCGACCACACTATCGAAATCGGCCTTAGTAGCGCCCATTTTGATGGCAACGCCGAAACCTTGCAGCATTTCGTCGGCGCCTTCTCCAATGACATGCAACCCTACGATCTTCTCCGCAGGTTTGACGCATACGAGCTTCATGTGGGTTCTGGGCTTCTCACTGGGCAGCTGGTCAAAGGCGCTATAGTACAGGTTCACGCTCGTCGACTTGTAAACCACGACGTCCTCACCAAATTTATCACGTGCCTCTCGCTCGGTGATCCCGATCGTGCCGATGGTTGGGTGACTGAAAACCACTGTCGGCACATTGGTGTAGTCAGCCTTTGCGTCAGGGATGCCTCCAAACAGTCGGTCAGCCAGGCGTCGGCCTGCAGCAATGGCCATCGGAGTTAACTGCACCTCTCCGCAGACGTCACCGAGAGCGTAAACTTTAGGCACGCTCGTGGACTGGAAGTCGTCCACTTCTATGTGGCCGGACGGCTTCAGAGCCATGGCGCCCAGATTCATGTTCTTGGTTAGGGCGTGCCTGCCAGTGGCCACCAAAACGCAGTCAAATCCCGAAAGAACCTCGCCACTGTTGAGGTTCACCGTCACGGTATCTCCTACACGCTCAAACCACTTGATGGTGTTGTTTGGTTGCATAGTGATTCCGCTCCGTCTCATGGCAGCATCCAGGTTGGTTTTCAGCATATCGTCGAACCCTCGAAGGGCAGTTTCTCCTCTGACTATCAGGTGTGTCTCGGTGCCTAGAGATTGCAGCACACCTGCAAGCTCCACAGCAATATAGCCAGCTCCGATGACAGCCGCCTTCTTCGGCTGCTTCTCCAGCGCGAAGAAGCCGTCAGAGTTGATGGTCAACTCCTCTCCTAGGACGCCTAGCTTGTTTGGCGCGGAGCCCGAGGCAATCAGCACGTGGTCAGCAGTTATGATGTTCTCACCGACCTTCACCTTCACGGGTCCTTCGCGGTGGTTGTCTACTAACGCAGCAAACTCGTTGAATATGGTAATCTTGCTACCCTCCAGGTTGTTCGTGTAAATGCCGTTCAGACGCTTGATTGTAAAGTCTCTTCGCATCTTCATGTGTTCCCAGGAGAACTTCGGCTCCACCTTCTCGAAGCCATAATGGTGCGAATCCTCGATGAACTCTCGGACTTGAGAGCACCACCACATCATCTTCTTCGGGACGCACCCAACGTTCACGCAAGTCCCCCCCCAACGGGAGCACTCAGCCACGCCCACCTTGGCTCCGTAGGTGGCCGCCCTTCTCGCACTAGCAATGCCTCCAGAACCCCCTCCGATAACGAAGTAATCGAAGTGCTGAGTCATTTCAAATTGGAATTTAAACGCTCCCAGAGTATACATGTCTGTCTTCCGACCTTGTCTCCCCATTGATATTCGGCACCCACTGGACCACCCCGACCTGGCGATGACAGCCAACACTTACAGGTGTCCTCTCTGTCCTCCGACGTTCATTGTGTGAGGCATAAGCGATCTGTCAATTAGGCGATGGCAGCGGCTTTCAGCTCATTACGAGGCGGTTCACTTTAATACTAGGCAACACGTGGGAGGGTTCACCGTGTTCGTCTGTTGCCGTGAGTGCGCTGGCGTGGGTGAATGCGTGCGTCGCGTGACAGGTTCGAGCGACATCACGCCGAGCGTAGTGTTAGACTATTGCAGGCAGCTAGGAGACGACCCGCTGGCGCAGGCGCACTTCGCAGTCTTGCTGCACGAGGAAGCAATGGAGGTCCCTGCACGTCCTCTCACGCCCAAAGTAGAACGTCGACGCAAGCGAGGCGTGCGTTGTTTGGCTGACGCTAGTGCCGACACTCCATCGCCCACTTATATGCGACACAGTCTGCTCTCTCCAGTGACACAGACTATCACGCCACATGTACACTGTCCGCAATGCTCGAGAGTGTTTGTTCGGTGGCCGGACCTCATCTCACATACCGCTACTGCACACGCTGACTACGCTGGTTCAGTCGACTGGGACTTCGAGGCCGATGATACGGTGCCTCTCTCTGCGGCGCCTGCCTCACCCAACAGACGAGTCCGCTTCCAGGAAACCGTGCGTCGCCGAACCTACGACCTGCGACTTTCTCGAGCGGAAAAGTGGGGCACGTGTGTAGGACCGTCCTACGGAAGACCCACGTGCCCTCGACTGAGCCCCAATGAATGCGATTTTATTTAGAACAGACTGTCTACCATATGCTTCACCGACTTGAACTCACTGAAGCGGTCGCAGCTCGCCGGTGGTGGTGCGTCTTCGTGGACCCATGTGCAGTCCGCTGGCACATACACAGCGTAACCTCCCAGAGCGATGACCGGCAGCACGTCTGATTTCATAGAATTGCCCACCATCAACGCCTTCCGCGGGTCCACTCGCAGCTTGCGGAAGAGAGCATGGTAATTGGACTCCTTCTTGTCAGTCATGACCTCCACGTGTTCAAAGTACTGTGCAAGGCCTGACGCTGCGACCTTGCGTTCTTGGTCGAGGTTACAGCCCTTTGTCGCGAGTACCAGCCTGCAGCCTTGTAGCTGCAGCTGTTTTAAACTCTCCTCTACGCCTTCGTATACCTCCACAGGGCTCTTGAGAATGGACTCAAGCCCCTCGAGGATCTTTAAAATCACAAAGGTCGGCACAGCGTCAGGCATAATCTTGGTGACGGCCTCCATCATCGAGAGCGTCATCCCGTTGCCGCCGAATCCGTAGGTTGACAAGTTCGCCACGTTGAGTGACAGGAAGAGCTTTGCAGCCTCTTCTCGACTCGTAAACTCACTCATCAGATCCAAGAAATTCCTCTCTGCCGTCCGGTAGAAGGTTTCATTCACCCATAACGTGTCGTCGGCATCAAAGCATATGACGTCGAAGCTTGACAGACGTCTCATGGTTGGCAGTTATTTGCTCATAATCACTATGAAGTCGCACATCCCCAAAATCGGGCAGCGCGCACAAAAGCTCCAGTGAAGCGGTCAAACGCCGCCTCCGGAACGGCGACTGGTTTGACAGCGGCACTCCAGTACGTGTCCAGGGGGAACGCCTCAAAGTGCAGATTCTTCCGATTCGTCAAGATCTCGCACTGGGTGTCTTGCTGAGGCATGTAATTTCGAACGTTGCATTGGGTTATAAGGTCTGTATCGCCCAATTCTGGCGAATCGTACTCCACTTGGGTGATTGCAGCCTGGTATCCATTGGCGATGAGCCGCGTTATCTGGGCGGCCTTCTGTGTACAGGTTTCAAAGTTTACGTCACTTCCTGTGACGTTACTCTTGTGCTTCAGCACCCTTACAAGCTGGTTTTGCAGTTCGTCGCTCCGAGGAAGATCCCGTAGGTACAGATACGGCAGGGAGTCCGTCTTCTCCTTTGTGATCACTGTGTGGTGTGGTCCCCGTGCACTCACCAGTCGGCTGATCTGCGTCGGCGGTACCTGTGTGTGCGGACATTCTGGGTGCCTGGTTTCGTAGACTGCTGCACACTGCTGGTGTTTAGGAAATGTAAAGCGTGTTCTGTCTGCTCCTTGTGGTGATGTTCGAGTGTAGTGCCTATTTCTCCATTTTCTCCGATGTCTGTACGAACTTGGGATCCATTGTCAAAGAAGTTCCCCGTCCCCAAGGGCCACGAGCACGTACTTGACGAGACTTACGAGGCTGCTGTGCCGGGGGAGGCTTTGGAGGTTCAGGAAAGTTTCCTTAAAAATCGAGACCGGGAGACTGGAAGGAGAGCGGTTCAGGCCAAACGCCTCCGTGAGACTGCTGTGCGTGCAAAGAAGCACATTGACAAGAACAAGTTGATCCGACTGGAAGACATCCTTAAGGACGCACAACGCCGAAAGAAGTTCACAGACGTGAGGAAGCACAGGGAGAGGCAACTTCGGGTCAATGGCGCCCGCCCGTTCCCCGAATCCCAGTTCGGTGCGCGCGCGCTTATCGTAGTGCGTAACCGCCGTAAGCACGCTCCTGCCGCGGTACGTGCCGCGCTTTACCGCCTAGGCATCCACGCCTCCAACCAGTTCACAATCGTTCCCAACACGCCCGAAAGCCGCGCGTTGCTGCACCCCATCAGCAATTTTTTGTGGTATGGTTACCTTGGCCCCCAACATTTTCGCGCGCTGTTCTCAAAGGTTGCAACTTTGATAGACACCAGCAAGTTTGAACCAAACGAAGACAAGACGGGACTCAAAAGCGATATGTGTGATGCCATCGAGGACAACATTGAGCTCGAGAACCGTCTCGGAACTTTCGGCATTTTATGTCTGGACGATCTTGTAGAAGAGTTGTGGAGCAACGGACCTGCTTTCGATTCCATCAAACGACAGCTGGGAATCATGAAGTTGAGCAGCATAAAAAAAGTGGAGGGTCCGGTGATGGAGCGATTCTTACAGGGCATGCAATCCGAGGAGAGCATGACCGCATTGTTGGGCAAGATCTTGGCTTGATTATGCGCTAAACACAGATTCTACGGCTTTCTTCACAGCTTTCTTCGCTAAATGCCGTGCAGTGAGCTTTGCGGCCAAGGCCAAGCACTGTATAAATACTCAGGTTCGGCCTCACCAGTAACCCATCAGCGGCGCCTAGATACCATATGGCCTTTTTTGCTAGCCCTGACCGCTGGTTCTCTTCGGCCTTTTTGAGCTGCTGGTTGGTCTGCTTCGCCCGGTCCACCACCAAGTCGATGTTAGCGTCCACACGGTCGAGGACTGTTCCTTGCTCAGTCACGAGGCAGGCCATGTCCTGGAACAGCTGGTGCACCTCCTTCACCGTGCCCGTCAGACGGGCTACCTCATCAGTGCGGCGCTCCACCACGGGCTGCTGTGTCTGCAGCCTGGACTCGTATCCCGAGTGTGCTGTTGGCGCGTCGGATTCAAATACAGCTGGGGAGGCTGTGCGTAACCTGATTTTGTCCATGTAGCTCTTTTGTGCAGATCGATACTGGGTACTCAGTCCTTGAAGCTCCTTGGCCCACCGCTTCTGTGCGTTCTTCCTGTAGATTTGCTCGCGAGCGCTGGAGGTCGCGAGGCCTTCCGTAATCGAAAAGACGCCCGTCTCCAACCGTTTCAGCAGGCGAACGACTGCTTGACTCTGAGTTTCGATTTCTTTCTCCGACACGGAAGCGCCTTCATCGAAAATCTTCATCAGTCGTCGATTTTGTGTACCCTGCAACGTTGCAAGTTTTGTTTCTACCTGCTTCACGTCGGCCGCCACTGAGCCCAGCGTATCCGCCCACGGGGGAGGCAACGCCGTCGTTCCCATCTCGATCTCGACCTGTGGTGAATCCAACAGCCGCGTACGGCTCCAATCGGACTGCTCACCGAGAGTAGCGCCTCCGAAGCGCCTCCGGTTGCGCATTACGTGCTCGCTCTGTAAAGCAAAGAAGGTCTTGTTAAGCGACGTGTAATGCATTAAACTGGGTTTGACATCCAATTCCATTAATCGCAATATCTCACTAGTAATCACGAGACTATCTCTTCATAACAACAATGAGTGACCTAGCGCAAACACGGCTCCTCGAGACCTCGAACATACTACCTTGCCATACCCAGCTCGGAAGTTTGGCCCTGCGATGGGCCATCGACACCTACCACCTCCCGCGCCCTCGAGCGGCTCTCCAGCTCTTCTGTACGTCATTGTCGTGGTCGCGGGTCGTGAACCAGTAAGCAATCACGGCCTTCATCTCGGTCTGGAACACAAAACACACGTCTCCTGGAACACAAAACAGATCTCGTGTAGTCGCACCCAACTAAGTACGGTTTACCGGGCGCACGACAGCAGAGGTGGCGAACATGGTAAAGCACAGCGTCAAGCCGCGCTGTCTCTTGGGAGCCGTCTTCCGTGGAGATAGCTCTCAACGACATTCGGTCTGCACAACCAAGAATTGCTCTGGGTTGCGAGCCGCAGTTTCTGGGTTTTGGGCAGTGGGTTGCACGGCAGCAACCATCGTGCGCTTGGGGATCAGCCACAACGACGTGTGCAGGTTGAAGCCGTGTGAGTGGCTGTAACGAAGTGCTGCCTCCAAAAAGTTGATGGACACAGGGGGCTGTAAATCCAGGACGCTAAGCCTGGTTGCCGGAAGTGGAACAAAAAGCCAACCCCGCCAGAACCTCTTGGGAGAGCCTCTTAAGAACAGAGGTGAAATACTTAAGACTTGTTGAAGACGAACAGATGCGAAAGCGAAGAACGAAATTCAAGGGATCGAAGATGATTAGATACGTAGTCTTGGACATAAACTATGTCAAGTACTTGGAGATGATTTTTGCAATATGTATGTTATAGCTGTGCCGTTTTCGTGTATTTATATCATGGCGATACGTTATAACGCGCCTTCTCTCGGTTTCTTCACCTCTGCACTGCGCCAATCGGTAGCCGGAGCCGCTCTGAACGCCAGAGATCAGCCGGAGGAAGCTAGATGCGAATCGTTTCAAGGGCGGAAGGACTCTGGCTACGAACCGCATGCGTCTGTCGATACAGAAAAGTTCTGTTCCAGTCGGCGTCTGCTGAGAGCCGACCGCTCAACTGCTGCACCCCCATTGGACACACTAACTAGATTCTGGAAGTCCCATCACCTAATTGAAGTTGGCCCTTCTGACCTAAGATCACTAGTCCCTCCCACAGAACTTTTAGAGTTCTACTACGACGGCCTGCCCATGAACATTACGCAGAAAGCTTTTCTCTTCGCTTGCGTTGTAGGGCTGGGTGCCATGTGGTTGCAAGGCTTAGAGGGCCAGGAAGCTCGCCCACTCCGTTGGCTCCCTCCGTAAGAGATCAAAGGTTTCACACACAGCGATCTGTCAACCTTTGACGTGGACGTCCTCCATCGTCTATCCGGATTTTACATGCTACACTTGTGTGACAACCTGAAGACACAGATTAACAGTCCCATGCCTCTTGAATTCCTCACGACGCCAGACAGAATCCAGTACGCCCGCGAGTCCTGCAGCATGCGTGGCGTGCCGCATCTTGAATCGGCTCGCTGGCTGTTCTTGGATGCTGCCATGGAAGCGGAGACCTTGTCAGTGAAGCAGCTCATGACTACGACGTTGGTTGATATGTCGATGCTGCTCATGCTTCTGTCAATAGATAGAGGCCCGAGAGATTTTGTAGGACGACTGCGACTCTCCTTCGCTGAACGCACTGTGATTCACCTGGCTTTAAGGCTACTTTCGATACGTACCAACGGTGATGCCGACTTTAGGCTGGCGTACTACTTCACTCAACAGACGTATCAAGGCCTGCGGTGCTGGTTTTTCCGCATGGGACAGTACGACCATTTGGACTTCGAAGTTGTGATGTCAAAAAAGACATTGAAGGCTGGCTGGAAGAAGCTGCAAGGTGATCTCGAAGGTCCTCCTGTGCACGACTTCGAACCCTCGACGCTGCGGGAATTGGGCTGGTGGCCAATTCTGGTTAATCCCTTCGGTTTGTCCGGCAGAAAGTTCTCGGAAGTCAGTGACCGTTTTCCCTTTCGCGATTGCATCTCGTTGCCGTCGCTGGAGAGACCCTTCGTGCTGGACCCCGAACTCTGCGCTTGGGAAGTCGAGTGTGTTGTCACTTCTGAAGTTTTCGACAACGTGAAGGACGTAGCCCATTTCGTCACGAAAGCCTTCCAATGCTTCCAACATGAAGGAAGCAGCCCACCCGAGGAAGGTACACCGTCTCCTCTCCGAGACCCTCCCATTGAGTCCTTCATTCCCCAGTTCAAGGCCACCGATGCAAAGTCTACCCTCGGCCACATGACGAATTGGGTTGAGCAAAAGCCTGGTCTGGACACCCTCTTGGGCAGGGTGTCTTGGCCGGATAGTGATCCTTGGCGGGTTGGGCTTCGAAACCTGCTGGCTGCAAGAGCGTGCGCCTCACTTGCAGCGACCATCGTTTGGCACGACACCCATGCGACCTCAAACCGACTCCTAATGAGCTTGGCCCCTCACCCTGAGCACCATCCAGTGGCCTCGATGGCCGTCTCGAGCCCCGCCTGCCACTGCAAACTCGCTCACTTGCCCCTAACAACACGCAATGAGCTGGTGAAGCACATGTCCCGATTCGTTCATTCAGATGATCCTCATCTACTGACGGGGAGCGGCTACGGCACCACGGAGCTCCCAGTTACCTTCTTCCACTCGAGCACAATGACAGACTCCAACTCCACACAACGGCGGCTGAAGTCGGTCATGTTCCAACGCCAACGTTTAGCGGACAAGTCGGCAAAGGAGCCGTCGGCGTTGTCAAGCTCCAAGACCGGCGGCCTTACGGCAGAGAGGAAAAGGAGGCGTCGGAAGGCTCGCCCATCCTCTCGCGCTCCCTCTCTCAAGAAGGCTGATGAGTCGAGGAATTTCGATAACGTCCACACACCTCGAGCCGACACGCAAAAGCTCCCTCAGGAGGTCCCTCAGGAGGTCCCTCAGGAGGTCCCTCAGGAGGTCCCTCAGGAGGTCCCTCAGGAGGTCCCTCAGGAGGTCCCTCAGGAGGTCCCTCAGCGCGATGAGCCTCCGCTGCCGAATCTCTCGATAGTACGTCCTTATCGACATGCAACACTGGGGTTGCTCCGGAGGGAGGGAGTGATAGGCGTCAAGGCGAGCCTCGTTTCGATAGGAACGCTGACGGTTCTGCCCAACGAGAAACACACTCCTGAGCCTTTGATATCATCGATTTGACCTTCTATCGTCACAAGTGAAGACTGGTATTGTTTCGCCATTGCTAGACAGAATCTTAATTCATTTGTTACGAGCCAAACTGCTAGTTCAAAAATTGGGAAAGCCACTGGAAGGCTTCCTGGTACCCTATTCTTCGGACGACAGAGCACATGAACACCTCGACAGGTCGAGTTTCGGATTCACCCACTCTCTCCCGCCCGTACGTGTTGTGTGAAAAGAGACCAAGAGCCTGTCGTAGCTCGTCTTCGCTAGCAGCGGACGGCAGGTCAATCTTGTTTCCTAGAACAATGAAAGGAACTCGCCCGAGCTCCGCGGACTCCATCAACTCCCGGAGGCTCTCGCCAGCTTCAGCAAAGCGCGTTTGAT
>NW_027151380.1:0-1018 GCF_019968955.1 Porospora cf. gigantea A | reverse complement strand
GGCAGCAGCCGTTTGTCTACTGGACGAGTCGCAAAGAGCGCATCTCCCCCTACCAAAAGCAGCCCAGGTGGCAGTAGCCGTCTGTCTACTGGTCGAGTCGCAAAGAGCGCATCCCCCCCTACCAAAAGTAGCCCAGGGGGCAGCCTACCTTCCACCCGCTTGACACCAACCGCAGGAAGCGAGTCCGCTTTGTCAACGGCGCCGAAGGTGTCCAAGGCGAAAGAAGGCACGACCAGCGAGTCTGCAATCGCGGCGAAAAGGACGACCAAGGGACCCAAAAAGACCAAGTCAAAGGTTGGGAACGAAGAAGCCAGAAAGACGGCTGATGACAGCAGCTTAACCATACCAAAGAAAACCAAGTCATTGAAAAGAACGAAGACTAAACCCCTAGGACCCAAGAAGAAAGAGAGCCAAAAAGACGTCATCTCACCCTCCATCACAGCAAAATCAAGCGAACCCCCCACCAGGAAGCAGACAATACCCTCGCACACCAGTCGGATTTTGAGGAAGACGACCGGCGCCTCGTCAGAATCCGACGGTCAGCCAGTCATGTCCAGCTCAACGCTACGCAGCTCCAGTAAAATTCCTCCACGGACACCCTCCCAGAAGAAAACCGAGGAGAGTAGTTCGTCTCTGTCCTCCAAACCTTCGAAGGAGGAAAGCCCTGAGCGGAGCTCCATTACACTCAGAAAAAAGAGCAGCGACGTCAGCCGTTCCGTGGCGGGAGACGTGATAAGTAGCGCTGTGGAGCTTAGTGAGGAGTCTGTCCCCACGCGAAGCTCAGCTTCTGCCCAGAGACCTACGAACGAGAAGCTGGCTGAACCGGAGGCCGACGAGACTCTGAAGGTGGCAGATGCCCCAATTGGCGCTCCCAGTCGAAAGAAGTCCCTAGATAAGAAACGGCCGAAGCAGACTCTGGCTCCCAAGAAGAGCAATGCGGAGGGAAGCAGCTCCGCGCCATCGAAAGGCTTACGGAAGAAACGGAGTACTACTCCTCTGCCCAGCCGAAGCGTGTCTG
>NW_027151379.1:0-6432 GCF_019968955.1 Porospora cf. gigantea A | reverse complement strand
ACGGCAACGTTCTGCTTCACGAGATGCACATTCGCCATCCCACCGCCAGCATGATCGCGAGAGCGTCTGTCGCCCAGGACAACATCACCGGCGACGGCACCACGAGCAACGTGCTGATCATCGGCGAGCTACTGAAACAGTGCCAGCGCTATGTAAAGGAGGGCGTGCATCCGCGTATTTTATGCGACGGGATCGACCTAGCTAGGCAGAGGACACGCGAGATACTGGACTCTTCGGCGCGTAAGATCGACAACACTGATCGCGAGATGCTCACTTGTGTGGCCCGGTCGTCTCTACGCACTAAACTGGAACCCGATATGGCGGACCACCTGACTGGCATTTGCGTCGATGCCGTTAACCTGGTCCAAAGAGAAGGGGAGCCTATTGACCTGCACATGGTTGAGGTGATGCATATCAAGGAGAAGCTGATTAACGACACCGAGCTGGTGAGAGGCATGGTGATGGATCATGGAGGCCGCCATGCCGCAATGCCGAAACGATTGTCCAGGTGCCACATTCTGACCTGTAACGTGTCGTTGGAGTACGAGAAAACAGAAGTAAACTCCGGCTTCTTCTACTCGTCCGCGGAGCAGAGGGATCGTATGGTCCACGCTGAGAGGAAATTTGTGGAACAGAAGGTTCAGAAGATCTTGGATCTCAAGGAGCAGGTCTGCATGAAAGGAGAGAGCTTTTGTGTGTTGAACATGAAGGGCATCGACCCCGGCAGCCTGGACATGTTTGCAAAGAACGGCATTTTGGCGCTGCGGAGGGTGAAGCGTCGCAATATGGAGCGGCTGGCTCTGTGTTGTGGCGGAGAGGCCGTCAACAGTGTGGAGGACCTGGCTGCCTCGGTGCTCGGGTTTGCGGAGAATGTATGGGAGGAGCAGCACGGTGAAGACAAATTCACGTTCTTAGACGGCGTGAGGAATCCTAAGAGCTGCTGCATCCTCATTAGGGGGTCGTCCGATCACGCCATTGCACAGATTAAGGATGCAGTGCGTGATGGATTGAGGGCGGTCAACAATGCGATCTCTGACAAGACCGTTGTCTGCGGCGCAGGCGCCTTCGAGGCTGCTGCCCACGTGATCCTTCAAGAATACGCGAGAAAAGAGGTTCAAGGCAAGAAGAAGTACGGTGTGCGTGCATTCTCAGACGCGTTGCTGATCATCCCCAAGACGCTGGCCCTGAACAGCGGCTTTGACATCCAGGACACCATCCTCACCCTTCTGGAGAAGCATGAGCAGGGCGACAGCACCGCAGGCCTTGACGTGGAGACCGGTGGCACGCTCGACGCGACGGTAGAAGGCATTTACGACAACTACTGCGTCAAACGACAGCTGCTGTCTATTGCCCCTACTCTGGCACAACAGCTACTGCTGGTTGATGAGATCGTACGCGGTGGGAAATCTATGGGGCGAGGCCAGTGACGCGGTTACTTTTGTTGAATGATAGTATCAACCACCTGCAGAGTGTCGTCAGCCTGGCCAAGGACAGTTGTCAGCTGTTGGTAGAGTCGAATGGAACACATCTTTCCATCGTTGGTGTCTCGCATCTGGGCCAGTAGGTAGTTCTGAGCTCTCCGCAGTAGATGCGTCAGCGTCCATCGATACTGAGGGCTCCCCACACCGAGCGAATGGGCGAGAGTTTTTAACATCGCCTCGAACTCGTCCTTCTCCCATGTGGAGGCTACCGCGACGGCCTCGTTGTTTGGGAGCAGAATGCGCCGGGTGCTCCTTCGACGACTGCTTTTTCGCTGGCGCTTCGGTTGCTCGACAGGGGGCTTGCTCACCATGTCGTCTGTGACCCCAGCTGCCCGGCACAAGAAGACCAAGACGGCTTCGTGTGAGTCGCTGGAGCAGGACAGCAGCCTGTTTGGGCAACTGAATATGAATGGTGCACGACTCATGCCTGGCCCGAACAGGTAGGCAGCAGAATGAGGCCGACGCACAGGGTGCTTCGGCCTGAAGATCACGTCGAAGCCTGTCTTGGGCGAGTTGTCGGAGACCTTAGTCGTATGCTGGTGCGTTCCCAACCGTCCAACCACGGACTCGATCAGTTTACCAGGCGTGAGATCGCCTGCTACACGACGGATACGGTTCCACTGGATAGTTGCGACGGAGTGGGCAGCCGCTGGTGACATCGTCTCGTCGAAGAACAGAGGGTTCATCACCGGCACAGTGCTTTTCGCTTTGCCTTTCACCTCGGCAATCATGCGGAGTTCAGTGAGGACCATACCGTTGTTGGTCTGCTCTGACGCGCACAGGTCGAGCAAAGATAATCCGGCCTTGTTGTCAAAGGTGTTGGGACTTAGGATGTGCGCCTGTCTGTCATCATCCCACACTAGCGGGGATGTCATCCTCAGAATTTCCTTGTAGTGCTGGGTGACCTTCGAGGGGACCTCCACCGTCGGTCGGCCTTTACACTCCGAGCAGTACGTGACTTGAGCGGTCACGGTGTCAAAATCCGCTGAGCCGCTCCTGTGGAACTTTTTACAGCCTCGCTGCTCACAGTCAGCGCTCAAACTGACCGTTAGCAAAAGGACCCACACATTCAGCCACATTGCGAATTGTGCACATCACAGATTCCGCTGCTCATGAGTAATTGTACGCGCATGCGCGGGCGTTTATTAAAGATCCACATATACAGATCCTGCTGCCGCTCATGAGCAATTGTCCACGCGTTTATTAAAGATCCACATGTTGGTGTCGCTATAGAGCGAGTCCTGTTGCAAATCGCCACTCTGTGGGAAAATGACCAAGGGAAGTCGCCACCGGATAGGGAGAGTCTTCCTCTCCGCCAATGAGAGGGACCATCCTCTTTCAGCTGGGGGGAGTCCCTGCACTACCTCCAAGGGAGGTGGTATCGGAACTAACCTTGCTGGCTTCTTCTCGTTGTCAGCCTCCACGACGTGAAACGTTAAGTACAAGTTGTAAGCCAAAAACAGTTGCTTGGATATTATGGACGGAGAGATGTGAGCTGGCATTTCAAGGGAAAGAACCTTGGACTTGTGGTTGAGCACGACAGCAGGAGTGCCCCATTGATACACGGTGGAGGTTTGCGGCTTCGAATTGTGCGAGCCGAATGGTAACGGATAGACTGTGCGTTCTAGAAGGGCCTCTATCTCCAAAGTCGCCGCTGTGGCGTCGGTAAAGTCGAAAAGCAACTGCTGAATGGCACTACCTGAGGCCTACGTCAATTGAGGATCCACGGGGAACTAGACACCCAGACGCGCCGATGTCGGCGATTAGGCGCTGCTGCTCAGGCGCCAAATGTAAGACGGGCGAGCGAAGAAAGAGTTTAGCCAGGTGCAGGTTGTCCATCGTAATCCGGTAGGTGTCTGTGTCGGCCTCCCAAATCGCCCACGCAGTCTAGGTAGTTCCGTTTCCACCACCTCCTCCACCTCAAAATCCGCTTCGGAGCCAACATCAGGCAACAGCTCCTTCAGGGCCTGCTGCGCCAGGGTCACCGCCTCTGGTGAGACGAGGCTGAAGCCCTTGGGATTGTTAAGCAGCGTGGATAGCTCTTTGCGAATACCCAACGGCGGCGCCTCCAATGGATTTACTACGCGGGGCTCGAAGTCGAAAACTGGGTAGCCTCTTTGTCTGGCCACCGCCAAGGCACTCCCTTCCGGGTGCAAAAGTGCCGAGGAAAGCTGCACTACGGCAGGAGTTTCCGCCATGGAGTCGCACGGTGTGAACTCCGCAGGACGCGAGCGGCTGGATATGGCGACGTGCTCGCGCAGGTTCCACCGGTTCCACCTGCCTTGCACCTCGACGTTGTTAACCGACTCCATGAGATGGAGGTTCGGCACACTCGACACCACCACCTTCACCATGCGAACCATAGTCACCCTGTCAACCACTCGTGGTTCGGGCAGGCGCACGCGTTGTCGGCCCGGTATCCGACACGCCAGGGGAGTGGTGGGATTGCAGGCGAAGTCGACTCCGACTATAAGATAGTACTCAACTGAAACACAGCCGTCTTCAAACGAGGAGGGTGTGTCTGCAGGTAGGGAAAATGTAATGTAGTCTGTGTGCGGACGATAGCATTCCCACTCATGGAAGGCCGGGTCAGGTCGCAAACTGCTTTTACGGGGAAGCGCTCGGTGCAGAGGAAGACCTCGTGCCACGCGTGGTCTGGCGGAAATGGAGGCGCAAGTGCTTTCCAGGGTGCCGAGCCGAATGCATGGGTCGATGGAGGCGTTAAAAAGACCTCTGGCATCTTCACAGTCCTCGGAGTCCCCACCTCCTTAGCCTCCGACGAAAAAATACCGGAGCTACGCCATCCGCGCAGAAAGCTGCGGCTGCGATCCGCCACAATGGACGCCTTCCTAGCGTTGCTCGTTGGTGGGTCTTGGCTGCCCTCACACTGTGAAGGCGTCACATCGGAAGTTCCGAAACTCGCAGTGAAAGTCGTAGCATCCGCTATGAAACGTTCCAACGATTCCTTGACGGGCCTGCCCGAGGCCCGATCCCGGGCGGCCAGATCTTCTGCGAACGTTTGGATGCCGACAAATTGGGCCCAGACAGAGCACTCGACTGGCTGGTTGCATCCAACATCTATCTATGTCAACAGACTACCTGTGTGTCACCTCAATGTGATAAGGCAATCCTGCGATGCAGCATGAGAGCAGCTTGGTGTCGATCTGCACGGCGAGGTCCTCACTAGGACGATGTGGCGAAGACATTTGCACAAATTTGCGACATGCTTACTATTCAGACGCTTCCGACTCTTCAGACGCTTCCTCGGCGTCATTGTCCATCAACGCTTCGAAGTCCACACCAGCCTCTGACTCTGACTCCGACTCCTTCTTGGGGTTGCTCTTCTTTCGACGCTTCCGGAGTTGAGTGGCCTCTGCGGCCAGCTGATTGGTCACGTGCTCTCTGAGCGCATTTTCGAACCTACGGCCAGCAAATTCGGCCGCAACGTCTTTGAGAGTTCGGTTGAGCTTGTGACCTGTGAGGACGGAGACGAGACAATTGTTTTTCTTGGAGTGCGGAACCACAAACGGCTTAAGCGAGTCGAAGTCAAACTTCTCTGGCATCTGACAGGATATGTACTTCCGACGGTAGGCGTGCCCGCAGAGGTAAGCTTTGACGGTCTTAAAGACCAGAGGCATTTCATGACCTGTAGATCTTACCTTCACTCGAGTGCCATCATCGCTGTACTCCAAGTCAGGGTGATGCTCCATGAGATCCTCCAGCTGCTTCACATTCGGGAACGTTGGCGGAACGGAGTCCACAGCGGGCACCAAGCCCTGGATCTCACGTACGATGTCATCGATCTCTACTCGTTGCTGCTCGCTCTCCTCTTGCTTTATCCTTTGTTCCTCTGCAAGGAGGGCCTTCAGGTCAGCTCTGTCGAGCTTTTCGGAGGTGTCTCTGGAGCGCTTGGCCATATTCGATAATATGGCTGTGTTGCTGCCCGTCGTCAAAGCCGTCGGAGGTTCAGCTCACGAAGTAGCCGCGGCTGCGGCTGCAGAGGAAAGCCTCTCTCTCGCTGAACGCCTTCGAATTCTTCGGCGTTGGCGAGATCGCGCTGATTTGTTAGTTCATGAGTGTGAGAGACTCTTCTACAAAATCGACCAAAGCAGAGCTAACCGTGAGATTCAGGGATATGTTGCACAGCCCCGTTGAAGCTCTCGACTTTGGTGGGCTACAGCCGTCGTTTAGCATCGCACACGCAAGCACCTCCAGAATACAATGATCCCACTGGGCTTGACGGGTTCTGTGTTCCTGGATTCTTCTTCCCATGTCCAGACATGCAGTCGCTCACGCGTGCCAGTCTACACCATGCAGATATTGAGCACACTGTCGCTCCCACCATCGAGTTCATCCCTGATGAGAAATCTGCAGCGATTTCCTACATCAAGCTGGAATCTCTCACAGAGAACGCAGTTTGCTACTGCCGCATCAACAAGAACCAATGGCAAGGGTACGATAAGGCCAGAATGCCCTACCTTACGGGGCCTGGTGAGTACCACATCGAATGCTTCGCGCAGGCACACGGTTGCTTCCCGTCAACCGTAAACATGCGGTCTGTCACTTTGCCGGCACCAGAGGCCGAAGCGGCTCCAGACGCCGAAGCGGCGCCAGGGGCGCAGGACGCGGTGCCGGCGGCGGCGCCCGAACCGGAGGAAAAGCGAAGCCGAAAGTCGGCTGCAAGGTGAGGCCAAGCAGCACGGTGCACGCAGCGGATTATTCTTCGGGGACGATAGCGATAGCGAGTCGAGCTCAGATTCATGAGTGATGATGAGGGACATCGCAGAGTTTAGAAACACGAGTCATAGGCGCTCGATGCTTTTTGGAGTGAAATGCACAGACCCAACCTCACATTCGAAGTCTGCGTGGCTGATACCGGCTTTCCTGAGATTCGCCGCGGAGGTGAGTTCTGCAGCATTCAGCAGTATGTTCTCAGCAACGCGACTGTTGT
>NW_027151378.1:0-1020 GCF_019968955.1 Porospora cf. gigantea A | reverse complement strand
AAGGCACTCATCCGATTGAGGATATACTACAGTTGACAGATCGTTGGCCCGTCCTGTACAAAAAGGTCATCGTACACTGGACAACCTGCGTCTGTCTAGCGAAATCACGCTTTTCGTTGTTCTCAGTGGGCGCAGAGTAAGGAGTCTCAATAAAGAACATTGTATATCCACGGCTGGTCGGCATGTTGTTCGGTTCTCCTCGAATAACGTACTCCGTACGATAATAGCCTCTATCATTGTGCATAATGTTGTAGGGAGAGCCTTGGCCGTGAGCCCCAGTGTTGCAATCGCCAATCTTATAATGCTGGGGAATGTTCTTACCCTTCCAGGGGAGGAAAATAGTCTTCGTGCCTCTACATATATGTTTCCTAATGCCTCGTTGGCCTGACCCTCCAGTAAGGGCAGCTCGGAGAGTACTGAAGTTGTGCGAATTGTCCAATTCGTTGACACTTCCATCAGCAGAGTATTCACCGTAGTGATTAGTATACTGAAAAATGTTGAACATCGGAACGTTCATTGGCTTAAAGGTCACCTTAACACCAAGGGGTTTCCAGTACCAGCTGCCTTCCAGGCATTCTCTCTTGATATCTCCGAATGGCATTATAAAGGGCATCGAACAAAGTTTAGTTCTAGCGTCTCCAGATCCTAGCTTTACTGCGCCAAATCCCATATGACCAGTCATACAAAAACCGTCCTGGTGGACAGTTTTAAGGGTTCCATACAGCTGGGTATGTGGCATTATCGGTACAGGAACTGTGAATTTCTTGAGCTGGTGGTTGTAAGTGCGGTTTCGACGTGTGCGTCTCCCACGGTAACGGCGTCTCCGTAGAATAGAACCGCGGCGCCTTCGCGCTCGGCGTAGCATAGCAGAACCACGACGACCAGTACGGCGAGTACCCCGACGTGTAGCGTAGCGTCGCATAGTTTTGAGAAGGCGTTTCTGAGTTTTGAAGGCGTACTTGACTTGTCCTTTGGGGGTGTATCGTTTGGTTGCTTTCTTGATGAGGTGCTTGGAGAGTC
>NW_027151377.1:0-35665 GCF_019968955.1 Porospora cf. gigantea A | reverse complement strand
TTCAATGTAACATTTGCCGGAGAGGGTCAAAAATCTTTTCTTTTGTACGTCTTCTCAGCTTGGCGCTGCGTCACAAACGCTGGAGTCACTCACTTTATTGGAATGCTTACGTACGTGACTGTCTTTCGGGGTCGCGATGATCTTCGAGGTCCGTCGGTCATCTTGCTTGACGTCTCACCCAATTCCTCCATCTGTGTCACTTCACTAAACGAGTTCAAGGCAATATCCAAGTCAAACGGGCTCAAGTCGCTAAAGATTTCTGTTTGAGTTCCAACTGACACGCGCCTAGTCCTCTCTGGCGTTGCTGGGGCTGTGGACTGGCACGAGTCTGATGCCTTCGGTTCGTCCACCTCCGCGATTTGCTCTAGACAGGGCTGGTAGATACTCGCCGGCGCTAGGTTGTAACACAGGCTTCCTCTTAATAAATGATTGCTCTTATTCGTTACGAGGCAGTCAAGTAGTGTCTTTTCCGTCGACTGCTTTTGATTCTTAGCCATCCGTTGGAGAAGAAAGGCGACCTTCCGATTTGCCTCGACCAGCCGACTTTTTAAGCGTCCGTTTTCTCTCAAAAGCTCACGACACTGCTTGACGCTTGTTGATGGCGTCTCACGGTGTCATTGAATCTTTCTCTGTGGGTGTTGTCACTGAAGATCTCTTGAACCTTTTGCAACATGAATTTCACCGGCAAAAATGTACCAGTGACCATTACTCGTCTGTTGATTTCTGCTGCGCCTTAGTCATCCGTTTTCTTTCTTTTCGTTCCTTTTTTTCGCGTTTTCGTCGTTTCCGCTGTTGTCGTTCCTCTACAGTCTCTTCTCTCTTCCTACGCTTTCGATCTGACGCAGCCCATTTCCTCTCCTCGTCCGAGTTCGGAAGGGTGTCAACGACCTCAGATTGACCGTGGGTACTGTCGTCAATAAAGTCGTCCTTCTGTCTGGAGCCGCCTTTACTTGTGGGTCTAACACCAGCGGGGATGCTCATGGAGATTTCTTCCTGCTCTTTTTCCAACTGTTCGGCGACGTCTCGTCTTCTTCTGTCTTCAGACTCCTTTTCGTGTAATCTTTTCTGCTGATCTTGTTTCCAACGTTCGCGAGCCTCTTCATTCTGAATTCGCTTCTCATTATGAAGCCGCTGTGACTGATGCCAAGAGGCTTCAACTTGAGGTAAGGTCTCCCTAAGCGACATGATTACGGTGTCGTATATCCCCTTGCATGCCGCTCTGAGGTCGGAGGCCTTAGGCAACCACTCGAAGCCAGGAGGCGGCACTGTAATTGCCCCGTTGTTCACTCTAAAGATGCCCTGGAGCTCTTGAATCGGAAGCGCGGAGCATCGGACCTGAGATATCAGGTCTGCCTCGACCTCCGCGTCACCATCGTAGAGAACCTGATCTTTGAGCTCTGCGTGAAGCCTGTGGATCTCTCCTATGTGCTGGGACATCCGAATGCACTCCTTGACATTACTGGGCGTTTCTTTGAGACTTTCGTCGTTCATAACGCTGTAGATCAAGTGCTCTAGGCTGACAGCCAGATTGTGCTCCAACCTTACATCTGTCGGCCACCGTCTTCGGGCCAGCTCACATGTGGAAACTGCTGCCCGGTGATGGCGGCCATCGATTTGGACTCGGGCTAGTTGGCACCATGTCTCCTTGTCCCATGGCCTTAACCTCAGGGAAGCCTGCAGGTGCGTTATGGCCTTATTGACCACGGTGACATCCTCAGGTTTAAGAGTTGAGCCTACGTCGGTCTGTGTTGACAGTGCAAGGTTCCCTACGGCTTTTCCGAAAGCTGCAGACGCCATCAAGAGTCCGGAGTTGTAGTGAGAGAGAAAGGCAACCTCTTTCGTGCGTCGATGGTTATAGTGACCGAAATCGCGAGGCTCGTGCTTGGATAGTTGAGTGTCCTGAAGTCGGAACATCTCCAATGCAGGTCGTTGGTGACCTAGTTCGCCTAACAGGCAACCTATTGCAAGTACCGCGGCGATGTTTCTACCCGAGCCGTCCATGCACTCGGAAATCAGTTGTCCAGACTTTAGAACATTACCGGTGCCGCCCTTCGCCGAGGTAACGGAGGCGGTAAACAAGCGTAGCTCGTTCAGAGCTCTTAGGACCCTCTCGTCGGACTTCGCGGTCTCCAAGACGACTGTGTGATTAAGGGCGACCTTAGCCTGCGTGGCCCCCCTGAGGGTCTTCCCCACAAGATAGCACACCTGAGAGTACAATGTGGTGGCTCTGACGAAGTCAAGCACGAGCTGGCTCTCAGGTTGGCTTGCCAACCGCATGGCCTTGGTCAATTTTTCTGCCAGACTCCCCAAGGTCTTGCGGGCCGAGAGCAGGTCTTGCTGCTCTATTTGAAGCTTGCTGCGGCGAAGCGCAGCATCAGTTCCCACATGAGGCGAGGTGATCAGAGATTTGAGGCGCCGACTACCAGCGTACAAATCCCCTGAACGCACCTCTTGGAAGGATGAGTTAAGCAGCACAACGTGCTTCTGTTTTTCGGAGAGCTCACTGTTGTCCAGCGTGGCGAACGCAGTGCTAGTACGGCTCCAGTCGCCTACACACATGTAGAACACGCCCATATTGTTTACTAAAGGCGCTGGGCAGACTTGCAGGATCTGGTCGAAGTGCTGGTCCAGGATGGGCTTCACTGCCGAGAGTTCCGCGCTGACGTCGCACCCAGGAAGCGTCTGGAGAAGAGAGCTGACTACTGTCACCAGCAGAGCATACAGATCCCCATCTTCAGTGGGAGTAGTGTGCTCAAACAGAGCCAACAGGTGCTTCAATGATGTGTGTAGATGAGTGAATCCGGCCTGTTTGGAGCTGGATTGAAAGGCCAACCGAAGGTACGCCATGGATGCCAGTTTTAGTACTTCATAATTCCTTGGAGCCGCTTTTAACAAGGTGACGACGTGCGATTCTAGATCCTGCTGTCCTTCCAGGGCGAGTAAGCACTGAAGTAGCCCCACACGACCTCCAATGTGAGTCGGCTTCAGAGCGATGACGTGAGAATAGGCCTCTGCCGCCTGTGTAAACTGGTTTCGACAATGGGCTGCCTGCCCTCGAATATACTCAACCTCCGACTGTACTCCGTATGAGTGATGATCCCAGCTCACTGAACTCAAAACTCGATCCACGAGTTCTAGATTTCCGGCACAGAGTGCATCCTGCCCAAGAAGAAGCCCTAGTACTGGGTTGGTCGGGTCCAGTCGAGCCAACTCGGCCGTGTAGGTGCTCTGTAACGGGGCGAGGCCCTCCCAGGATGCCTTGGGGTCCACTGACACCTCCGTGTAGCATCTTTGCGTGGCGTTGCCTATCAGTTCCAGTCGTTCTACAAGCAACCATCCCAGTAGGGCGCCTGTGTGGTCTGCTTGCAGCGCAAGTACTCGTTTGAACGCTAGCTTCGCCTTACCCAGCTGACCCAACCTCGAAAAGCAAACCCCCATGGCAAACCGCAGACTCACTGAAGGCCGTAGTCGGAGAGCCTCCCCAAGCAGCTGCAAGGCTCGTCCGGGATTGCGCATGTGCAGTTCGGCTGCCGCTAGAGTGGTAAGGCCGACGATAGAGCTGGGGTCCTTGCTCTGTGTGAGGTTCCGACAAAGAGTTGCGGTGGTTTTGAGATTCTGGACAGCTCTGCTGGAGTCTGCTGTGAAAGGCACCGTAGCAATGCTTTTAAGGGTTTTCAATCTCCATATAGCGGTTCTCCTGTTAGGTCCAGCCAGACGGTTGAGAGCGGTCACGTGGCCGTCCAGTTGAGCATGGATGCTTTGACGGCGCTCCTCGCCTGTTTGGGCCGCGGTCCACAGCAGCACGTAACAGAGGAGACACCCGAGGTCAAAGGCCGTTTCCCCAACGGCTTTCTGGAGGCGGCCGGCGAAACACGACTCTAAAATGCCCGCCGACCAATCCAGTTTTCGCCGCCGAAATGCTTCCACAGCGACATTACGAACGAGATGTGGGGGGACGGCATGGCCTTGGATGAAGTCCTCCATCCCGCGCATGCGGGCATCTGAGTAGGCCTCTGGTCCCACAACAAAGCGACTCCCATCAGCAGCCTGGAGCTCAAGGGCTTCCATTTTTAAATCCGTATTTCGTTTCCAGACTCGTAAAGATCGCTCAACATTTTTCGTTTTCACCCTATGATTCGACAGGGAACTGAAATACTGAAGTCTCCCACGTTTCTAAGGAGATCCAACTTTAAACTGAAAAGATTGTTAATGCTGGAAAGGGAGATCCAACTTAATGTTTGATACGGAATCATACTGGATACGGACCAAAAGTGTCATTGTTATTAAGATTCTCCAATCTTTTCGGACACGTGTTTCTGCCATTTGTATCAGTAAATGTTGGAAGATATGTGAGATATCTATTTATTACTAATATGCTTGGCCAACTCGTAGCCCTCTGTACTTTGCCGGCTCTGTCCTTCGACCTGAGAGGCCAGCACAACATCGATAGTTATGCCCTGGCGGTGGACTTGCAGGCACCGATGGCCTGGATGTCAACACGCGACACTGTTCTGCACCGAGATGTGGGTACGGAGCTGCAGCTGAAGTCTGCTCGGTGTCAGGCCACGGACTATGTGGGGATCTACCATGTGTCACCCCACAAGTTCACGACCTACTGCGCTCCGCAGCATATGCTGTGCTCGTCGGAAAACACGCGTAACTGTCTGCCCAAACGGATGGCTGCCTTTTTCGACTGTACCAAGGACAAGAAGAACTGTCAGGATCTAAGTGCTGGGGTGATTAAGCCCCCCATGACTAAGTTTAAGATCCATACTCTGTATAAGGCACGCGACCTGCAGAGCACTATTGAGATCACGAAACGAGTAAAGCTCTCCAGCCCGTCCATGGCCAAGCTTGGCAAGGGTCTTAAGCAGAACCTGCCGGAATGCACGGCCTGCCACCCAGGCAAGGAGGTCTCGGGTGGCGGTGACGGCGGCGACTGCGGCGGAAGCGGAGGCGAGGACTGCGGCGGCGGAGCGCCGGAGGTAGAGGACCAAGACTCCGACGACGACTCCAAGTGCTGCCCTGATGAGTGTGACGGAGGAGATGACATTCCTGAACTGAGCCCCACGGAGCTCTGCAAGGTTGTACTGACTCCTACCTCCGGGTGTGGGGATGATGACGCAAGGATATGCGCTGACATGTGTGACCAGGCAGATCTCTACTGCAAGGTCAAGATGACGAGTGACGGCTGCGACATTGCAGCCTGCTTGGCCCCTTTCTCGGAGGGCAAATGTGAGACTAAATGCAAAGGAGAGGCGACTACTGGTGCGCCAACCACAACTGCCGCTGCGACGACTACAGCTGCTGCCACTACGACAGCTGCTGCCACTACTACAGCTGCTGCCACTACTACAGCTGCTGCTGCAACGACTACAGCTGCTGCTGCAGCAACGACTACAGCTGCTGCTGCAGCAACGACTACAGCTGCTGGTGCGGCCACCACAGCTGCTGGTGCGGCCACCACAGCTGCTGGTGCGGTCACCACAGCTGCTGGTGCGGTTACCACGACCACTGGCACTGTTTAGTCTATCGGTGCGTTGCGAAATTCAAACCATAAACTGTACGACAACACAAAACTACTTTCATAACAGCTACTTCTCATGTTGTGAACTGTTACCTGCTTCAGGTGTCTTTCCGACTTTGAAACAAAAACAGATAAAATGGATGAGGATGCCCCACATTCTTCTGTGGACAGTGGAACCACAGCCGCGGGTGTCGGAGTGCCAGCCCCCCTACCACTCAGCGTCAACTCCCAAGCAGACATCGTCATCCCCATGGACAACCACGACGCCACCCCTATGAAGTTCCACTCAAACAGCTTGATCATCGGCCCTCGTGCAGAGCGGACGGCGAAGTTCCTGTTGGGACTGGTGGCGTCTCTTGTCGTGGGCTACAAGGCGCCGGAATGGTTCGGTTGGAACTTCACATACTCAATCCCGCTGTTCTATTGCATGGCAGGCGCTCTGTTGCCGCCTAAGGTGTCGACTATATCCCTACTCTGGTCTCTGGCCTTTCCGGCAGGATTGCTCGTGGCTGGCTGGGTAACGTTGATCTGTTGGTTGGCTCTTTTTGCCGACTCCGAGAATGGGCGAGCACATGTAATGTGCTGGGGGTATGTACTCCTGGTTATGATGGCCTCACTCCTCAAAACTGGACCATTAGCAGCACTCAACCAGATACCTCTGATGATCATGGCCTATGGAGGGCACCTGGGCCTCTTCTATCTGTTCACGTTCGTCCGAGAAGGTGCAGTGATGAAGTCTATGACACGTGGCGAGATAATGCTGTTGGAAGGGGAGATCGTGGCACTGTACCCGAAGCTGGAGATGTATATCAAGATGCTCTTCATCAAGATATTCGCTATGATGGACAGCATAAGTCCTGGCGGCGACCCCCTCAGCGCTGTGATACCTGTTCCCGCCTTTTTCGAGCAGATCTCGTCGGATTTCCGATTCATGATGGGCGAGGGTATGCATATTGAAGTGTACCACGATTTCATTAGGGCTACCCTACCCCCTGATCCCTGGATCCTACGTGTCTTCTGGCATGCCACGGATATGCTTTGCACAGGACAGGCCATAATTATAGGTGGTTCAGTGGCGCTGGGCATTCTGACCACTACACTTCTGCTGCCGCCTCAGCGCTACATGCGATCTTTTCTGCGGACGGAGATGACGAGTGTAACCTCAACCATCTCTGCCTGGATGCAATTCTTTGCTGATGATGACGTGCCAACTCCTTCCGGCACCCCCCGCAATCCTATGAAGTGCTTGTCGTCCGTCAAAGGAGTCGAGCGAGTAGCTCGAATGCTACAAGACGCTCGCATGGATCCCATGGCCCCCCGGATGCGGCGTCTAGCTAGTGACACAGATCCGGAAATTGAGCTGCTTCGGCTCTCAGAGTCGCTGAACAAGCTGAGTGCTGCAGTGCTGCTCTCTACGTTCGAGGCGTCTCTTCGACATCCAGGAATATTCTCCTTCTATGTTCCTCAACTGGTGAAGGTGTTGGCCAACTTGCAGTCCTTGCCGCCACACATGCTGATGTGCACACGTGTAGGCGCCCAACTCAACGATGGGCATTTCGGTGCGGAGATCCATACACGTCTCCTGGGAGACGTCCGCTTCGGAAACACCCTCCACGACGCCGCTGACCTTCTGCACATGACTGCTGTGGCCATCTCGACAAAGCCGGTCAACTCGGGGGCCGCCTTTTTTGCCTACTGCCAGACAAAGCACAACCTACACGAGGCCATATTTCGGCACGTAACCCACAGGAGCGCTATTCGTAATCGGGTGACCCGGTCATTGCACGAGAGTGTTGACAACCCATTGGTCTACTGGCGAAACGCGCTTACAGAGTCGATTCTACTGCTCACCTACGAAGGTGCAGTCATAGAAAAGCCCTTGAAACTCGCGCACTCGGTTTTGGAATTGATGGAGGCGCAACAAAAAGAGTAGGTCCGCGACCCACTAAGCACTCAGACGCGCTTGGCTGGCGATCACGAACATCCTGTTGTTGTTTGCTCCTGTACTTTTCCTCTTGGAGTGCTTCCTCAAGTTCTTTATCACCATTGCCACAGTATGGAAGCGCCAATGGAAGCCCGTAGAATTCAAACCCCATTCGGAGGCACACGCGCCTACTGTGCATCTGTACCGCATACCTTTTTGGCGCGGATACGAGTTCCGCTTCTGCTGCCGGCTAATCAGTGGCGCGGCAATTCTGACTGTACTCCCTGCATTCTGGAGTGACTTCCGACACCTTCTCTTCGTTACGGGGGCGAGTACGGGTCCGATCTCGCATCTGTTGCCGTCAAAGTTTACATCTTGGCCGATGTTGGGTTTCATGACGTCGATTGTGTTTACGCTGGACGGCACCTTACGGCGATCGTTGCTAAGATTGGGTGGGGTTTGCCTCGGTACTTTCTCTGGCTGGCTGTGCCTGCTCGCCTTTCCGACGTCATTTGTGTGGCAGATTATTTGGATAGTAAGAGCCGCTAGCTTTCAACACAGTCCACTACCTCCGCGCCCATGATCTTCCTGGTGGTCAACCCTGTGAACCCGCTGCTTGGCTTCAATCCCTCGTGGGGATACGTGTTCCAGCTGTTCACTTACCAGCAAATCATCATCATCATTGAAGCGTACTTCAACATCGTCAGTCGTGACGAAATTGTCGTGGCCAGGCTTGTGGCTCAGCTGGTGGGGATTTCAAGCGCGGTAGTGGTTTCACTGGTCGTGGCACCCACGTTTTCCGACCGTTGTCTCAACCTACAGTTGAAACATCTCATGTTGCAGTTAGCCGAGACATCAGCGTGTTTAGTGGAGCTGAGTGCTGCTGTGGTGGACGTCATGGTGGCATCACCAGATGAGACTCCTGATCGAGTGGAGCTCATGGAGCAGCACTTGGAAGTGGTGAAGAAGTCTACTAAGTATCTGAAGTCAGCAACATCCCAGTTCGGCGCCGTATACGGCGAAGGTTTCGTTTTCGGCGAACTTCAGATGCTGGTCATGGCCAAGCAGTTCAGCGGAGCGAACAGATATATTCTGGGGATCGTGGCGCATATCACATCCTATGCTGATTGTTTGGAAAAAGCTGCAGTCGCGGCAGCGGCTGCAGACTGCACTCCGACTCCGGGGCCCCTGTTCATTGACGGCTCAGTCGACTTGTCGAGCAGTCTGCGTCACCAAGGATTGGTAATGTCCAAGGCGATCGATGACCCTGTTGGGTATGAAAGTCGTGACGCGAGCACTGTGTCATCTTCATTGTTCTCGTTGAACCATCGAGATGCTATGTTGCGCCTGACGATCGCAGCTCCGGATTCCCCTAGACTCAATGTCCCCGCTCCGCACATCACGTATTTGAAGAGTGAGTTTTTTAGAGCTATGTCACACAGTGCTTGCCTTTGTTCTCACGACAAATGAGTTACTGGAGGAAATACCCCGCCAGAAGCTCATAGGTGGATCCAAAAAGTAGTCTTTCTCAATCCTATGCAAAAATCTGTCGGAACGCGAGTTATCTGGAGTAGCTTTGAGAGCGACATATCCGACAGCATTCACCCACCTAAAAGGGCCTTCACACCGGAAGAGACTCCGGAGCTCCTGGCGTTCACTACCCATGTGTGTCATACGAAACAGAAGAAAAGCCTCCTCAAGAATCTGAAGTCCCTTTGGCGGTCTCTGGCTATAGGTCGCCGCCCTTAAATTTTCGACACAACCTCAAGAATCTGAAGTGGTCGACGCCCGTAAATTTACGGCACAGCTGTCATGTCATGCAGGTCAACGCAAGCCAACTCCGAGGTGTTTATCCACGGTCGAGACACCTTCCCTATTGTCATCCAGGTCAATGCCAAGGTGTCCATCCATGTTCGAGACACCTTCCCGATTGTCATGTAGGTCAACACGCACTCACTGCATCTTATCAACATTGGCACATCACACTCAATCACGTGAAGACGTAAAGATTTAGAACGACTCCATGTCGATCACAAATCGGTACCTCACGTCAGAAGCGACCACGCGGTCGAAAGCCTTGTTGATCTCGTCCATCCGGATCATTTCAATATCACACACAATGCCTTTCTCGCCACAGAAATCCAGCATGGCCTGAGTCTCTTCGGTGCCCCCAACCGACGACCCTGTCAAGGTCTGCCTGTTGCGGATGAGCTGCTTAGGAACGAATGAGTACTCGACGTCTTTTTCTGGAAGCCCCACTGTACAGAAGACGCCCTCAATGTCGAGCAACGCCAGATACGGAGCTAGGTCTTTCTTGGCGCTGACGGTGTCCAAAATTACATCCAACGACTTCGCAGCGGCCATCATGGCGACTGAGTCGGTGGAGCAAATGAATCTGTCAGCCCCAAGCCGTTGCGTAGCCTCGGCCAACTTGCTGGGCGTTCGCGAAAGAACAGTCACTTCACAGCCCAGAGCCTTGCAGAGCTTAACTCCCATATGACCGAGACCCCCAAGCCCGAGGACTCCCACGCGTTTTGGAGTCAGGTGCAGCCCCAGGTGAGTAACAGGCGACCACATGGTTATGCCAGCACACAGGAGCGGCGCAGAGGCGGCTGCGTCCAGATTCGTGGGCATGCGGAACACGAAACGCTCCTTGCATACGATCATTTTGGCGTATCCACCGTAGACTGCAGAACCGTCATGGTCAAGCGCGTTGTACGTCGGCACAGACCTCGAGCAGTATGGCTCCATCTGCCGCTTGCACTGGCCACAGTCGCCACAACAATTGATAAAACACCCAACGCCCACTCGTTGTCCGACTTCGAACTTCCGCACTGCAGTCCCAGCCTCCACGACCTCTCCAACGATTTCGTGCCCCGGCACCATGGGGAACATTGCGCCTCCCCATTCATCTCGCGCTTTGTGGATGTCACTGTGGCAGACGCCGCAGAACCTGATGGCGATCAGCAAGTCGTCAGGTCGCAGAGATCGTAGAGGGACGGAGAACGGCTCAAGTGGCGCTTTGGCTGTTGGAGCGGCGTACGCTTTGGCTGTCGACATACTTAATCAGCTTTTAGATAATCTGCAAGTGGGAATTGTGAAATGGTTTGCACACTGCAAATGAATACCTGACTGCTAAAACGAGGTTCGACCCTCCCTTTGGATTTGTGGCGATCTCCCCAAAAAATGCCACGAATATGCCGCGGCGCAGACGCAGATCCCGCAGCCGTTCCCCTCCTCACAAGCGCTCACGGATTCCACACGAGGAGCGCGTGCAGGTGCCACCGCCGCTGACAGCCGAACAGCGAGCTATCCGCGACGCGAGAGCCGAGGCTGAAGCGAATGAGGTCGCTGTCGAGAGTCTAAAGGCCTCGGTTTTGACTGCCCCGTGCCCGTATTTGGGGACGATTGACCGATCGGCCCTCAACTTCGATTTTGAAAAGCTCTGCGAGATGACTTTGTCCAGAGAACACGTATATGCTTGCCTAGTGTGTGGCCGACACTTGCAGGGCAGGGGAAAGAAGACACACGCCTACACTCATTCCTTGCTGGAGTCCCATCACGTGTTCATGCACCTTTCTACCGGTCAGTTCTACTGCCTCCCAGACGACTACGAGATTAGAGACCTGTCATTGCGGGACATTCAACAGGCACTCAATCCGACGTTCACACTTGGGGACGTCCAACGGTTAACCACCACTTCTGTGGTCGCGAGGAGCCTCGACGGGAAGGAATTCATTCCAGGACTTGTGGGTCTCAACGATATCAAACGGACTGATTTTTTCAACGCGGTGTTCCAGACACTGCTTTGCATCCCCCCACTCGCCACCTTCCTCTTACTTCTGGACATGAGCAGCACTCAGCGTTGTGATCCGGTGGCCAGATCCCTGTCAGAATTGTTTCGGAAGGCCTTTAACCAGTTTAACTTCAAAGGCATCGTTTCCCCTCATGAATGCATCCAGGCCATCGCAGGGGCCTCCGACAAGATGTTTCGCATCGGTCACCAAGGAGACCCGGCAACTTTGCTGATCTGGCTGCTGCAGCGACTCAGGCGTAAGTTGGCATGGGCTGGCCAGTCCGTAGTAGACGAGTGTTTCGGCGGTTGGATTCAACGCTTCTCAACTGCCGATGGTAAAACCACTACGGACACAATCCGGTTCCTGTACCTGCAACTTGAGCTTCCAGCTCCTGCGGTGTTCGTTGACGCTACTGAGATGTCTATGGCAAATTTGGAGGTGTCAATTTCCGAACTGTTGGCGAAGTTCAACGGTCAGACGGTGAGCGCCAGCGGCGACCGACGTTACCGAATCGCGAAGCTCCCCCCATTTTTGATTCTCGTCCTGAAACGCTTTTCTGAGAACGGGTTCGCTAGGGTAAAGAATCAGTGTGCAATTAGCTTCCCTCTGAAGCACCTTGACATGCGCCCTTACTGTGATCCTGACAGCGAGAACGGCATGCGTTACAGCTTAGTAGCTAGCATCGCCCACGAAGGCAACGCGCATGACGGTGCATACAAAGCCTTCGGCTTGCACCGGCCCAGCGCCCAATGGTACGAAGTTCATAACCTCCATGTCACGCCTGTGATGGGACAAGCGGTGGTTAATGCAGACTCCTACATCCATATCTATGAACGAGAAAAGAACGAGTGAACGAGTGACCAAGAACTAATTTTCTCAATTTTCGTTGATGGTTTTCTACTACACTTGTTCTGATCCGACCTACATGGTCTACATTGGTAAAGACAAGTATGAAAACGAAGGACTGATTCGTTGGGGTTGGGAAGAAGATCTATGGTTCCACGTAGACGCACTATCGTCTGCCCACGTTTACCTTCGAGTTCCTTTCGACCACCCAATGAAGGATGGCCGTCCTGACGCCTCTTTGATTCCCAAGGAGGTCATTGAAGAGTGCCTTCAGATTACCAAACACAACAGCATCGAGGGCTGCAAGAAGAGTAGCGTTGACGTAGTTTGTACACCCTGGTCCAATCTGCAGAAGGCTGGCGACATGGACGTTGGGCAGGTGGGGTTTAAGAAGGAGAAGTACCGTCACCTCTTCAGAAACGTTGAACGCAAGCGAGAAATGCTCCGCAACTTGGAGAAGAGTAAGACAGAGCAGCAGATCGATTTGATGGCCGAACGCGAACGGCGCGATCGCGATGTGCAGAAGCGAGAGGCCGATGTTCGTCGGGCAGAAGAGAAGCAGCGTCAGCAGGAGCTCGCTCGGCGCGCTGAAGAAAAGAAGTTGCGAACCTATCAGAGCCTGTTCGAAGAGGGAACCACAGCCAACAATGTATGTCGAGGCGACGGCACGTTTCAAACCTGCAAGGCACTAGAGGAGGACTTCATGTGACAGGCTGGTGTGCGGCTCTGAGAGCCTGCATGCGGTTGGCCTCGGTGATGGGCGTCTGTGTGTATTGGAATCCAACCCCACGACTCGCAACAATTGCATCGCTCCTTCAATGCATCGCTTGAGAAACGGCAAAGCTCCAGATTTTATCTCGTCATCAGTATCACAGTCGTCGTCGTCCTGCTGCTCAATGTTCAGACGCGCGAGCTTCGCGTCAAACCGCGGGTCCTCCAATCCCATATGAGACTCTGAGTAGAGGGAGTACGTCTCTGGTCCTATGACCACTTCGCCAATGGCAGCGACTCTGTCTGGCAAAGAATCTGCAACTCTCGGCGGTTCGGCCCTGCGGCGCACTGTAGGCAGGACGAGCGTCCTACTCCAACCGCGTGCTGTGACTGTTCTCTGTGAATCTCGGGTTTTGAAGCTGTGTTTGCTTTGAACTGAAGGAGACGCGACCAGAGGAACACAACACCCAGCCAGCCGATCAGGGCGCAACGTCTCCAGCTCTTCTGACAATTCGTGCACTTCGAGTTCAAAAGCTGCGACTGCGCGAGCAAACAGCACGTCCATTGTGTCCATGATATCCATTAGATGAATTCTGTCACTCAGATATCATCAACGTCTACACTGTCTTCTTCTTCCTCATCATCATCGTCGTAAAGGGCGTCCGTAGGGGTGTCAACAGCCTTGGAAGCTCCACCTTCGTCGCTCCCAATAAGCAGGCCCTTGTGAACGGTCTTGACATGCTCCGATGGCTCCTCGTCATCCTCCTCCGCTTCCTCGTTGTCCTCGTCTAGCCACTCCAGGAACGGCACGAGCGCTTCCTTCGTGACCTCAAAACCCACTCCCTTATCCTCAGTGGTCGCCCACTTCACAGCTCTCTTGTTCTTCCTAGTGTCGCAGTAGTAGAAGTCAAGGATATGATCCTCCTCTAGCAGCTCCGCATTGTAGAACTGTTGCAGAACAAAAGGCACCGCGGCCAAACTTTCACTCGTCTTGCAATAGAAGCAGACGAAGCCGTCAAACGCCTTCAAGATCCGAACAGGATTCATGGATGTATCCACCATACGACTCAAGACAGCCAGGTGCTTATTGATGACATCGGGGTCAGTAGGCTCCGGGCCCAACACAGCATAGAGCGTAGCGAAGAAACGCACCTCAGACGAAAAGTCCTGCGAGACTTGCAAGGCACGGGCCTCTTGAAAAAAGCCTTCAGCCTCGCAGCCCTTCTCTAGATACAA
This sequence comes from Porospora cf. gigantea A, assembly GCF_019968955.1. Taxonomy (NCBI): domain Eukaryota; phylum Apicomplexa; class Conoidasida; order Eugregarinorida; family Porosporidae; genus Porospora; species Porospora cf. gigantea A. The sequence goes on along the minus strand of NW_027151377.1, from coordinate 21,624 downwards.
CCTCAGCCGCTCACAGATGTCAACGATCTCTGGGCTGTCGAAAGTAAGCAAGCTCTTGACCATCACTACGTCGTCAGCAGCCGGGTTCTTCTTCTTCTTCTTCTTTTTGTCCTTTTTGGTTTTCTTTGTCTCCTTCTCGGCCTTAGTCTTTCCAGCCACCTTCGCGGTGTCGCCTACAGTGCTACCCTCTGGTGGATTCTTCGTGATGTAAGTGGCCAAACGATGACAGTTGTCCAGGTCGCCTATGTGGCCACAGGCGTTGCAGTTGCAACCCACGTTCTGTTTTGTGACAACAAGGTCGATTTCCGGCAGTTTGCAGTTAGGACAGAGTACGTACCGGTCAATGAACTTGTCAACCAGCCCTTGCAGGTCCTCCTCCCGGTGCTCGCCTCTCACGATGGCCTTACCCTCGTTTGAGTAAAAAATAGCATTGCTTCCGAGTTCATAGCCAAGGAATTTCGTAGTGTACTCCGACTGCCGTTTCAAAGCCTTGGAAATCTTGGCGATGTTCATGACGTTCGTGCGTACGCCGTTGCCGGTTCCTTCAACCTTGGACACGAGCTTAGGCATCGTGTAACGGTAGTTGGGGTCATCAATGTAGCTTGGGATGTTGAGAGCCATTTTCGTGAATCAAATGACCATACCAAGGGCATGGGTAGTCTCTCTATGCGAAATAGGAGGTTTATGTGTGTGGGGTGATTTTATGCAAAGAGGTCAGCGTACAAACGCAGCAGGCAGCGTGAAAAGTCCCTTGAGTCCAGCACCTGCATGTGAGCATGTCGACCTATGAACGTATCCATCGTCCTTTCCTCTACCTTGAATGACACTGTGACTCTGGTGAGCCTTAAGGGGTCCACGCCCCTCAAAACATTCATGGCCATCTCCCGTCTCGCAGCGCTGTCATCCAAGTGACCTAAGTCCATGTGCACCTTCGACGACGCATGTGGCGCGTATTGATCATCGTGGGCGCTCAGGAGCACCACGTACGAGAAGTGGGCGAGCGCGTTGTTCTTGGCGAGGCGGTAGAGGTATGTGTCTCGAGGGTTCCTAGAATCGGTCATCGCGAGCTCCAACAACGCCTTGCTTTTGGTCACGCGCTTCACGAACCACAAGCCGGCGTCGAAAATCGCCGAGGACGTCTTCACGAGACCTAGATGCGGACATGCTAAAGATATGAAGGCGTGCATCTTAGGTTGTAGAGCCGTCAGATGCTCCACAGCACTCCTCCCTATCAGTCCGCCTAATGAGAAGCATATCAAAGAAATCTGTGTTGTTAACAGCTGCTCCTCACCTGACCAAGGCTTGAACCAGGACATGTCGACTGCACGAACTTCGTGATCTCCTCAGCCAGACGACGGCCGCTCTCGTCGATAGAGCCGCTCGTGTGCAGCTCATTCCAAGTGCTGGACCAGGTCAGAATATCCTCGTTGACCTCGCGTAATGCATCGCGGAAGTGTTGGAGGTCTGCACCTCGCCCGTCCAGGCCGTGGACTAGCACGACGAGGTGCACTGAGTCGTTGCAGTTTGTGCGTTGGATATTGTGCATCGGGTTGGGAATCGCTGGGGACCGTTCCAGAAAGAGATGGGGCCAACAGATATCTTTGTCATCAAAGCGGGACCGGACTGGTTTTGGTAGGGATGTCAGGGCGGATTTCCGAAGGTTTATGGCCTTGTCACAGACCAGGTGTGAATCGTCCTCGATCACACAGAGCTCCCACTTCACAAGGTCAGCCACTTCCGACTTCAGCAGACCCTCTTCTCTGACCAGGTTCGGAAACATTGATGATAAGAGCTGCACCGTGTGCCACACGGCCTGCACGCCGACAAACACCGCGTCCAGGTCGACTTTCATGCGCGCGAGTAGACTTTCCAGATCGCTAGGGAGGCTCGCCATGGACAGGTGTAGCGGCTCTGCGCACCGTGACGCCTCCCAGTCAAGCTTGCACCACTCAACGCTGAAACTTGGACCATCCGAGCTGTCCATGCTCCACCGGGCAAACGTCACATTCGAGTCAAAGACAAGAGTAGCCTTCCCCAATGAGAGAGACTGTCCAGGCATGGACGGGCCTAGACTGCCCAGCATCCTACGGAGGTCGTCTTCACACGCCACCGGAAACATACCCAAGAAGTCATCGTAAAAGAACTCCACTAAACTACAGTAGGCTCCCAGCGCTTGACGCAAGCAGTAAATGTAGACAGCCTCATGTTTAGAAATATTGAGAGGCGGATCCGATAAGACGTCGTAGACATCTTCAACAGCCGCTCGTGTGCTCTTTGGAGGACTTACTTGCATGTAGTGCTCAGTCTTATCCACGGTTTCGTCAGATGAAGGCACCAACAGGCAACTACGCCACGAAGAGGAGATTCGAGTTAGGCACGTGGTTACAGTGATGGTCGAGATGGAAGAATACGGAGAAGAAAACGTTAGCTTCCTGGTGAGTCGCGCGCCTATGAACGGCGACTCTAATATAAGGCAGAGACAGGCCACCTCGGTCATAGGATACGACTCCGCCTGCTTCGTGTTGCCACTTTTAAATTGTGGAGGACATGAATCCGAAAACAGCAGACGCACCTGCAGCTGTAGCGATCGGCTCATAATATCCACTCTATCTAGAGGCACCTCGATAGAAAGGAGGGCAGTGTCGTTCAGCAGTACCACCTCGTCGCTATATCGCACCCAAAAGGAGCTCGACGTCCACACATGCCCCGAAAACTGCGCAGCGTGCGTCAAATGTACGCTTTTGGTAACCTCTGGAGGCTGGGAGGCGTCCGGAGGTAGGAACAGCGGGCTGGTGGCGAGACCTCGGGGTTTGAACAAAAACCTGTTCTCATCTGGGGAGTCTGAAACCAATGACAGCTCGAAAGCTATCCTGTAAATGCCCTGCCGTCTGAGATAGACGTTGGAGAAGTCATGTAGCTGCACTAACGCCTCCAGTACAGCCTCCAGCATCGTTCTACGAGAGAAATGCGCCAATTAGGTATCTCGTTCTTCGTGTGTTACGAGGCCTGGTGCTACGGGTCTATGTTTTGATTCATTAAATAAATATATTAACAATGTTGTGGAATCCAACGAACGGCCTCGAAGCCAAACAAACCTCCGAATCCGCCGACGATACCAGTTGTCCGTCCTCAATGCCGCCCACTCGACTTAGCGCAGACGTGGCACGTGTTTCGGTGTCGCAACTCAACCAGTCAGCCATGGATTTTGACGGAAATCTTGCAAAGGTTATAACGTCCATCGAGATGGCTAAGGCCAGCGGCTCCAAGTACCGTCTGGGTCCTGAGCTAGAACTCTCGGGATACAGTTGTGAGGACCATTTCTTGGAGATGGACACGATTGACCACTGTTGGGAGTCTCTGGCTTCGTTAATATCCTCGGGGGTAACGGAGGGGATTCTCTGCGACGTTGGAATGCCTGTAGTACACCGCTCTGTACGCTACAACTGCAGGGTGTTCGTTTTTAACGGAGAGGTGCTGTTGATTAGACCTAAGGTGTGGATGGCGAATGATGGGGAGTACCACGAACCTCGATACTTTGCACCGTGGGCTACAGACCGCGTACTGGAGAAATTCCAACTGCCTGATTGTGTGCGTCGAGCTAATCACTCTGCCCCACGCACATGCCCCATTGGCATAGCAGCAGTACAGTGCCTTGATGCGTCGGTATGTTCAGAGATCTGTGAAGAGCTCTGGACCCCGAACAGCACACATATTGATGCGGCCCTTGATGGTGTAGATATCATCTCTAATGGAAGCGGTTCTCATTTCGCCTACGGCAAAATCGCAACACGCATATCGCTTGTAGTTTGCAGCAGCGCCAAGACCGGGGCGGCATATCTCTACGCCAATCAAATGGGCTGCGACGGCACCCACCTCTTCTATGACGGAAGCTCATGCATCGCAGCCAATGGCAAGCTCGTGGCAATCGCTCCTGAGGGGTCCTATTCTGAGGACGTGATTGTTCTGACGGAGAATGTGGACCTCGCGAGGATTCGGAGCCAGCGTGTCGCCACGGGCTCCTTCGCCCAGCAAGCTTCCACCTCCAACCGACGGAGACTCCCTAGAGTGAACGCGAATATCTTTCTGACAGACGTGCCTATGGCCATGGCATTACCGTCGCCCATGTTCCCTCTGCATAAGGTCAACCTTCATGAAGACCCAGAAACCGAAATGGCCGCGACAGTACCTCTTTGGCTCTTCGACTACCTAAGAAAGACGGGAGGGTCTCACTCAGGGTTTTACCTCACAGTCAGATCAGCAGTCGAGCCATTCGCGATGCTGTGTGTGCTCGCCACGATGACTGAGAATATTTTTAGTGCGAGGAAAAGGTCTCCTAGGCTTTACGAGGATGCATTCACCTTTGACTGCTCCTCACCACAGGAACTCATGGGACACATGGTTCACTGTTCCAGCCTGGAACCGCTAGACGACGAAACCCTCGCCTTCGTCAAGTCTACGGGTGCTACCTACCACTATGTTGACATGTGTGGCTTTATCGAAGCGCAGGAGAGGTGCTTCCACCACGAATTTGACGACGAACTCGACTCCGACACCAAGAAGTTTATAAGAGAGAAGGGGGAGGAACTCCTCTCAAGGAAAGTTCGACAGCGGGTCGAGCGCACAGGTAAAACGCTTTTCGTGTTGAACCTTTCCAGCCTCGACGACTTCGTTGACTGCACCACATCACGAGTCTCGTCTGACATCACGCCGTTAGGAGGTGTGAGTCGCACTGATCTACACGCGTTCATCGAGCGCAGCAGGTCGGGAAGACCCGTTCCTCCGGTGCCGCTGACATTCTCGCCGCTGATTCACTTTACGACTCAGCAGCTGCGGGACGTGGTTGGACTAAAGATGGAAGGCTGTCTAGGTCCCGTCAGCCTTTTCAGGCGCCTCCTCACTTGCTGGTACCAATTGAAGCCTTCAGAAGTTGCCGAGAAGGTTAAGGTGTATTACGCTAGCACCAGTCGTCTTCGCCGGGTGAACCAGCCCAACTCTCCGATGTTGCATATGGACCGGACGTCGCACGACGGGTATCATTCTGACCTCCGACCTATTATCTACGCTTCCTTTGCACGCCAGTTCCGTGCTATAGATGAGTTGGCGGAGCTCCATGGGCACGACAGAGTCAGTGTGGATCAATCCTTGTTCAAGATTAATCAAATGCGAGTGGAATCGTTCAGCCGATTGACCGCGGACTCCAAGTCGCCTGAGGATCCTCCAACCAGCCGACGTTTATCTCGGCGAGTATTCGCGTCATGCACCTGAAGCCCCTCACAAGCCGATATATTTCTGTGTTATGTGTCATTGGTCGTGGGTTGTATTCACAAGTCTTGGGGTCATTGGAGACCCATTCGACCGCTTTCAACTTGGAAACGCAACGAAACCTCTCTACGAAAGGAAGGTAGAGTTTCTGGGGGGCTACCCTGGGTACAATCAAGAAGTGGAGGCCGTACGGCACAACGAGGCTGGGCGTCTTGATGACCTCGCTTACTTAGACTACGCGGGCAGCGGCCAGTACCAAAACTTTCAGCTCCGAAAGCACTATGAGGACCTGACCACAAACGCATACGGCAACGCGCACTCCCATAATCCTTCAGCGGAGCTGACAGATTCCCGCCTGCGCGAGGTCAGGCAGAAGATCTTGAGCTGGTTCGGAGTCACTTCCGAGGAGTACACTGCCATCTTCACCAGCGGGGCTACAGCGGCGCTGAAGTTGGTAGGTGAGACCTTCGATTTCCAAGGAGGCGAATTTTGGTACACTCGATCCAACCACAACTCGGTTCTCGGCATTCGAGAGTTCGCTCATAGAGACGGCGCCCCATTCAGGTCGCTTTCACGGCGCGACGTAGAGGAGGCACTACTGCAGAGATTGAAATCCAGTGCGAGAAACCCACCCCCCGACGCCCCTCACTGCCTTTTCGCCTACCCGCTAAAGGATAACTTCGCGGGGGATTTGTGGCCTGCCAGTTGGGCAGGGCAGATCCGAAGTCATGGCCTCAGCGACGATTGCCACTGGACCGTGCTGGCCGACATAGCGGCCTTCGTCAGCAGCAGTCCGTTGTCACTTCGGGAGTTTTCGGTCGACTACGCTGCGCTTTCGTTCTATAAGATGTTCGGATATCCGACTGGATTAGGTTGCCTGCTAGTTCGTAATGGCCTAGAGAAATACATGAACAAGTTGTACTGGGGAGGAGGCACAGTCATCACTGCCGACTGCGACTCGAGGTGGTGCAAGATGAAGAATGACACTTCTTCGCGTTTTGAAGATGGAACTGTTTCCTTTCTCGCAATCAACGCTCTGCGGTATGGGTTTGAGGCATTGGAATCGCTAGGAGGCATGCATAGGATTGCGCAGCACGTCTCAGCCCTCACACGCCATCTCTCAGTCGAACTGGACGCAATGAGGTACTTCGGGCGTCCAGTAGTTACCCGATATACGAGTGACCCTTTGAGCCCGGCGTCTAACGGGATCATTGCCTTCAACCTTAATAGGCCTGACGGATCAGTAGTGAACTTTTCCCAGATCGAAATGATGGCCAGCCACTACAACATTCACCTACGAGGAGGGTGCTTTTGCAATCCCGGCGCTTGTCAGGACTTTTTGGGACTGACTACCCAAGAGCTTGTCGACTCTTCGGAAACCCGCGAATCTTGTTCCGACCCCCACAACGCCTTTGGAAAGCCGCTGGGGGCAGTTCGTGTTAGCATCGGCTACCTCACGACATTCGAAGATGTGGAGTTGTTTTTGGATTTCCTTCGTGGAGTGATTTGAGCGTAGATTTATCTGTGCAGCAACATGATGCATCAGCAAGTTTTGTGAGCGGTTCCGCGTGTCGTGCGCTATGTGTGCACTGTCGGCGGGTGCACTGTCGGCGTGTGCACTAGCATGAAGTGGTGGCAGACAGGAACCGTCTACCAGATCTATCCACCCAGTTTCAGTGACACCACTGGTGATGGAATCGGCGATCTGCCAGGTATAACTCAGAAGCTAGACTACTTAAATTTACTCGGCGTGGATGCAGTCTGGTTAACACCTATCTATCCCTCTCCCATGGTGGATAATGGCTACGACATTATGGACTACTACGCAGTGAACCCTATGTTCGGAAGTATGGAGGACTTTGAAACCTTGGTGAAGGAGGCCCATGGGAAGGAGATCAGGGTTATACTGGATATGGTGCTCAATCATACGTCCACGCAGCACATGTGGTTTCAAGACTCGATACGTGGTCGAGGGTCCCAGTACCGGGACTACTACATCTGGAAGGACGGCAAGGACGGGGGCCCTCCAAATAACTGGCTCTCGAAATTTGGAGGTTCAGCCTGGTGCCTTGACAAGGCCTCTCAGCAGTACTACCTCCACCTCTTCGCCGAGGAACAGGCTGACCTCAACTGGGACAACCCAGCCGTAAGGGAAGACTTAAAAAATGTACTACGATTCTGGGCACGGAAGGGAGTGGATGGCTTCAGGCTGGACGTCATTAACCTGGTGTCGAAGCCTACGGAATGGGTGGATGACCAAATCGGGGACGGACGTCGATTTTACACGGATGGCCCTCGAGTGCATGAATACCTTCAGGAGTTGCATAGAGACGTATTCAAACCGCTGGACCTCATGACAGCCGGAGAGATGTCCTCTACGAATCTACAGGATTGCATTAAGTACTCAGCCCTAGGAGGACATGAGCTGTCCATGGTTTTCACATTTCACCACTTGAAAGCGGACTACCCAGGAGGCGAAAAGTGGACAGATGCTCCCATTGACTTCCACGAACTGAAGAACACCATTAACTACTGGCAAACAGGCATGAGTGACCGAGGTTGGATGGCGCTCTTCTGGGGCAACCACGACCAGCCGAGAATGGTATCTCGTATCAACGCAGACGACGCCTCAAGTCGCGAACTTGCGGCCATGATGCTGGCTAGCACCATCTACTTCATGAAGGGCACGCCCTATATCTTTCAAGGGGAGGAAATAGGGATGCGCAGCGCTCAGTACTCCACCATTGAAGAATATCGGGACGTAGAAAGTCTGAACACGTTCAAGATTCTGACGCGAAGAGGCGTCAATCCAGAAGAGATAGTACGAATTCTGCAAAAAAAATCTCGGGACAACAGTAGGGCGCCCATGCCCTGGAATCCTGAAGGCGGATTCTCAACCGGAGACTCGTGGATCGGCATGCTAAGCGACTGCCAGGAGGTAAACGTGGAGAACAACCTCCAAAAATCCAACTCCGTCTTCCACTGGTATCAGAAGCTCATTAAGATCCGAAAGCAGTTTAGCGTCCTAGTAAATGGCGACTATCGAGATCTCTCACCTTACCACTGCTCAGTCTTCGCGTACATACGAGACAGCGTCTACAACCAGGCGGCAATCGTAAGCATCAGCAACTTTACCAATGGGTCAGTTCGTATATCGCTGCCAGAGGATGTGGCGATGAATGACGCGGAGTGCATTATGTGCAACTACGGCGACATTTCTGGCCCCTCAACCTCCTACGTGAAACTCCGACCATATGAATCAAGAGTATTGCTGAGACACCCCCCTCCAGGAGTGTCTCGGTTGCATACAATGTGAAATAAAGGACCCTTAAGAAGTCAACCATTTCCCTTGCTGCAGTCGAAAACATGGTGGTGACTAGTTCAATAGGATTGTCCACGAGGTCAAGAAGCACTCATCGCCGAGATTATCGAGATCTCTGTCGCATCTTCCGCCGCTTACGTTGAAGTCGTCGTGTTCGCTTCTTCTTATGCTGCAACAAATGAGACTGAACTCAGTAGAGGACACTCACCTTCCATCGCATGCGACTGTGAGCCTTCTTATACCTAGACGCTCCATGACCCATAGTAGTAGTTGGTTGGTTGATGTATCATCACAGGAAAGAAGGTAAAGTCTGGCCGTTTTGTCCTTGCAAGAAAGATATCGTGTGTAGATACGCTAGTTGTATCTGACTTTCGCGTATCTATAGTTCCAGTTTTTATGCATGTCAGAATAAGGCTGAGGTCCAATTCTGTTCCCCGAGCTCTTCGTTTCGGAAAGCCGCTGCATAACAAGAGGCTGGAGATCTTACGCAGGTGAAGGGATCTCGCAGGCAATGCCTCCTCCATTCCGATGGACGAAATAACAATAGCCATTGGAGGTCTTGCCCAGACCTCGCAATTCCTAGCATGCAACGGCTGGTACTCCCTTTCACACTCCTCAGAACAGAAACGTGGCACGAGACACCGCGAGCAGTAAGTGAGCTGTCGGGAGCTTCGGAGGCATCGCCAGCAAGTTTCACATGGAGCCAGTCTTGGGTCTCGATGCAGCATGTGCTCCTTCCACATGTCATCGATGGTCGCAGCGGCGGACGCTCCACCCTCTGTCCAGGGCCTTCCAAGAGATGGCCTCGCCTGGCTAGCTGTCAGAGACTCGACTATCATGGTGGTGGGTCGGTATCTGAAAGCAGGAAACATGCTCTCCGGCAGGTCCTTATGCGCCCTGGTCATTCCCGCAGAAGCAGATGAGAACTCCCACAGGTTCAGCGCGTTGAGCGGCTTCCTGGACTTTACACGGCTGGCCGCCTCTCGGATGAACAGAATCCTTTGATGGGCGTCGTGGAAAAGAGTCGAGTCTGCTGCTTCTGGCTCCCGTTGGCTTTCGAGGATCCGGCGCAGAGCATTGGTTCGGTGCAGAAGCCTCTTGACCCAGGCTCGTTGAAATGTAACCCCGTTCACTGCCACCAGATACATAAGGTCCGTGATCAGCACTGACAACTCCACCAGAGCAGGCAACCCGATCCCAGTGTTAAGAGCGCCTATCAGCGACTCGAGGAACACGCCCTCCTCGGTCTCTGGAGCCAGCTTTCTCCATATCTGTCGGAGGTCACAAGCGAACAGCAAGCACCTCACAAGGTGGATGACATGGATGATCAAGCGCGTCGATATGCAGTGGGCGGAAGGAGTCTGGTGGGCAGTACTCGTCACCTCAAGCAGCTGGGCGACAAAATCGCAATGAAGAACATCCAATGTGACCTCGTTAATGTCTATGGAGGGCACTTCCATCAAGAAGGGCCACACTACGCGGAAGGACTGGATGTGATGCGAGACAGCTTCCTGCGCTGATGGATTCTGCAAGAGCTTTCGAACACCGCCCTCGTATTTGAGGATGGAGTTCACACGGATCTAGTGTTTCTGCCCCTGACTCTCACTTCGATGAATTCAATGATGTTCAACCTCACAAGCAACCGGAGTATGCCTGGATCTCGACAACGCAGGTAACCCGTCTGTAGCGCATGAACCACTAGGAAGAAGTGTGAGTCACGAGATGACACATCCACTAGTGGCAATTGTTCGAGCGGGCCAAGACCACGGTCGCTTATAGTTCCGCTGACCTCAACCCCAGGCTCTCACCTGGCCATTTGAGCAAGAAGCGCGACAAGAACGGCCCTCCAGGTGTTCTCAAAGAGGCGGATCCACACTGTGGGAGAGTTGTTATGGAGCAAGGCAAGTGGATTGGGCAGCGATTTCCGTAGTTCACGAGAGTTACCTGTCAGAAGCTGACGACCTAAACAAGCCGGATCTACCAGGGGTGAGTCTGACTGTGACTGAGCCAGCCTATGAGACATCTTATCAGATCATCCAATTAAGTCATGGACGCGAGCTATTACAGATTCGTCTGATATCGAGTTGGTTTACATAGTCGAATCACTGTGAAGCCTGATCTATACAGTCAATGACTGACGCTATGGCTGAAAACACGCTTGGTAAAGACCCAGATATGGCCACGGTAGCCTCCTCATTTTCGCCCGTATCTTGAATCGACACTGTAGCCCCTGATTGACTCCGTACGTCAGCGATCCGTCTCCCACTCTTGCCGATGATGGCTCCCACGAGATCGCCTCTCACAGGAATGTGCACTTTCGTGCGTGACTGCAGAAGGGTGGGGTTAGCAGACACCCGTTCCCACAGATGATACATCAGGTCGAGGTCATTTTGCTGCCTGACGTTGCGCCTGGAGACCGGGGACCGGCTTGCGCTCGGAGACGACATCACAGGATAGCTGATTCTGCGATGGGTTTCAGCTTGGTACTTGGGCTCTGTCTGCAGCCTTTCCAGAATGAGACGCGAGGCATGCAATACGGATTCCTTGGTGCCTGACACAGGGCACAAGACTTCTGAGGGAGTCGATGTAGTGTTGGCGACTCGAACTGAAGCTCCTGTCTGTTGAACGATATTTTGAATTCCGCTTCCTTTCTTACCAATCAGGCAGCCAACACAACCGACAGGCACTACCAGTTTCAGCTCCACCTTTTCGTCGGATGTCTTGGTATCTTCGAAGTCGGGAGCGAGGACGGAACCCAGGCACTCAGTGGATGCTGATGGTGAGCCGTAGATAGAGCACACCCTAAGGCCAGTCATAGGAAAGTTCGCTCCTGTGCCAGTCAGCGTCATCCTTACATCATGCTGCTTTTGGTAATGAACTAGGTTGGCGCCTTCCTTTCCGATAATGGCTCCAGCGGCGGTATTGGATACGAGAAACTTCAGGCAAACGCTGCTCTCGTCGGTGATAGGTGCAGAAGTGGAGACCATAAAGTGTGCGGAATTCGGAATTAATCACTCGGAATACATGGAACTTGCCATAGTGCCGCGTGGTGCTGCACAGGCCAACGCCTCCAACCTGCGGCAACGGTCGGCATTACCATTTGCGATCTGCTCTGGTGGGGTTGGAGAAGTATTTTGTATTTTTCGCCACAACAATCTATGAGCGTATTTAAGACTGTACAAGCGGCGCCGGCAGATGCTGTCCTTGGTCGCGTCGCGGCTTTCCGAGCGGACCCCGACCCTCGGAAAATCAATTTGACCGTCGGCGCTTACTATGACGACATGGGCAAGCCCCATGTGTTTGACGTAGTGCGTAAGGCGGAGGCCATGGTGGTTGCGCGGCCGTCTTCTAAGTCGTACCTGCCCATCCGTGGCAACCCAGGCCTTGTGTTACCCACTCAAGAACTCATGTTTGGCGCCGGACACCCCGCCTTAGAGAGGCTCGTCACCCTGCAAGCGCTGTCGGGGACCGGTGCGGTGAGGGTAGCGTTGGACTTCCTCCGGTCGTTTCTTGGGGATCAGGCTTGCCGTAAACGAAGCGTATGGACGTCAGATCCGACTTGGCCGAACCACAATGGCATTGCGACTACAGCTGGCTTTGACCTCAGGCACTATCGTTACCTGACCTCTTCGATGACATTCGACTACGACGGTATGGTGATGGACTTGGAGTCTGCACAGCCAGGTGACATCGTAATCCTTCATGCCTGCGCACACAACCCCACTGGAGTTGACCCTACTGAATCTCAGTGGAATGAGCTGGTGGCAGTCCTCAACCGCAAAGGTCTCATTCCCTTGGTAGATTCGGCGTACCAGGGGTTCGCATCGGGTGACATCGATCGTGATGCGTATTCGATACGGCTGGTGGCCTCAGAATGTCCAGATGCCATCTTTTGCCAGTCATTCGCGAAGAACATGGGCCTTTACGGTGAGCGTATGGGCATGCTCCACGTCCTCGTCGCCGACAAAACCGCCATGTCCGCTGTGGGCAGCCAACTCGACATAATTGTTCGGCGAATGTACTCAAGTCCCCCATGCAACCCCGCCTTCATCGCAGAGACCGTTCTGACAGACCCTGATCTGCTGCAAGCGTGGCGTACGGAGTTGGCTTCCGTGGCAGAGCGCATACTGAGCGTGAGAGCCACCCTTCGCCGACTTCTTGAGGAATTCGGCGCTCCAGGTTCCTGGAATCATCTTACCAACCAGATCGGCATGTTTTCCTTCACCGGGCTGTCCCCAGAAGAGGTGGCGATGCTACTAGCGGATCACAAGATCTACACCGTTGGGAGCCGTATTTCGATGGCCGGACTCAACACCGGTAACATTGAGTACGTAGCCAGAGCTATAGCCACCGTCACCCAACAGACTCGTTTGTAACTAATTCTTCTGTTTATGTCCATACACCTCCTGCTGTTTTTGAAACTTCAGTCCATGTCCTGCTGTTTTTGCTTCAGTCCATGTCCTGCTGTTTTTGAAACTTCAGTCCATGTTCTGCTGTTTTTGAAACTTCAGTCCATGTCCTGCTGTTTTTGAAACTTCAGTCCATGTCCTGCTGTTTTTGAAACTTCAGTCCATGTCCTGCTGTGTTTGAAACTTCAGTCCGTGTCCTGCTGTTTTTGCAACTGTCTAGTAGGGTGCGGCCCATATCGCTGCATCCCCCTTGTTTTTGTGTGCGCAGCGCGTACGATGCATGCTACAACATCATCTGCGACGACCAAGCGCTTTATCGTTATCAATGGTACATCACTCGTCAGCGTTTTCTGGCTTGATTTATCCGCTGCTCGAAAACGTCTGCGTGCCGCATGCGCCATCGTCTCACCGTACACCCGCCTGTTTGCGCGCATAATAGCTGGATACGGGGTCTTGCTCCAGTTCTCCTCTTGGCACATATTCTGAATGTTCTTGAATAGTCTGTGTGATGGGTGATCCGATACCCACTTCGGAGCCATAGCCTTGGCGAAGTAATTCTGCAGAAATTTGGGGACTGGGACATTGAAGAACGGGTCCACATACATGAAAATGGTGCCGTAGGAAACTTTTGGATCGTCCTGCGTTATCCTTTTGTATGGCGCCCACCGTCAGTTGAAACAGAGCCACAAACTTCTTGAAGTGCAACCGTGTTACCCCATGCCCTGTGGGGGGCATGGTCTGCCCTACCGCACTGGTGCAGGTCTCAGGTACAGACGCCGCGCTCAAAACGATGGCCCTGTGCTTCGTCTGGAGCAAATCCATGCCATGTCCGATGAGCACAGCTTGACGGGAGTCCATGGGCTTGGGGAGGTTGAGCATGTACTTCAAGGTGAAAGTTGCATCGCTGAAGCTGCATACTCGTTCACTGGACTATAAAAAAATGCCCCCGACACTCACGGTCATAAACGGAATCCACTGGGTGTGGTGCCCCACCTCAAAGAGCAGGCACACGAGCTTCAGCATGTCCGCTTGAATTTTGCCTGTGATTGTGGCGAATGCGCTGTTGTCACTATTGACTTTCCATTTGAGCACGAAGTCGTTGCCATCAAAAGTTGACCAGTCACGTCCACTGGGATTGTAGCCTGTAAGTCCGAGCGCGTAATATACGTGCTCCTGAGACGACCTAGAGAAGTGCAAACTTGGCGTGTTCACGACGAGGGTCAGGAGCTCGAACAGCTGAGTGAGCTGTGCGCGCTTATCGGGGGTTAGTGGTACGCGAAGTTTGTCGTCCAGGAGAAGCTTCCAGGTTACAGAGCTTGAGAGTTGCGATTTTGACATGTTAGGGTCCAGCTTGGATAGGTCTCCGAATGCCCCCCCTCTGAAGGGCACCGCTTTCTGCAACGGTCCTTGCGCCGGGTGGACGCTCTGCAGAATAACCACAGGGACATCCAGCAGCTTACACCTGTAGGACGTGTAGGCTTTACGACCGTTAATGTCGTTGTCCTCTAGCGACAGCAACCGATCGAACTCAGCAGAACCGACGCGGGTATCCATGGACAGAGGACCAACCGGCAGTAACCTCAACGGCTCTACCAAGAAACCCACTTCTGACTTCTTCAACTTTGCGGTGCAGTGCTTGCTTCGTGATAGCGGAGCAGGCCACCCCACCGACATCGAAGGCTCCTTGACATTGGGGACGCCGACCACATGCACCTCCATACCCAGGTCGTCCCTTAGTAGCTTCACGAAAGAGGTGACGCACTCCTTCAGCTGCAGCATGGATTTCGAAAACTCCACAACCTGATCCAGCTGGGCAAATCTGACGGAGTCTGCATAGTAGCGTTTCAAACAAGCAAGGCGGCTGTTAAAACCTTGAAAGGCCTGTTTCTCCGACTGTGCGGGGATGGCTGCATTTAACTCCTGCGACTTGGCGACGCGCAAGCTGCCGTTGATGTCCTCCATGGATGAACGAGCGCAACGGTAGTCATGGGTGAAATCTCCGACGCACTTCCCAGACGAGGACGCTTCCGTTGGCAGAATTCCGAAACTCCCCAAGCTAGCAGAGCCTACACTCTGCCAAAGCCTTTCAGGTTCTACCCGCAGCCTCTCCTCCACAATTGGAAATTCGTTCCCGTCACGGATGCAAGGGTCACACAGGAACATTAACTCTCGTATTTATCTTTTGCTGCCTGTTTTCGAAGCCGGCGTGTGTTGAACTTGTGTGCGGCCGCTTGCGTTTTGAGGGTGGTCAGTGCTGGCGTCTCCAGGGCCACGCCATGACATAAACGGTGGTTGTGCGTGAGCCACGGCTCGTGGAGTAGATTGAGACATGCTGCGAGCGCTTCTTCAGTGCGTACCGTTCTCGACGCCTGCAAGGGCACCACATTAAGGAAGTAGTCAAATAGCTTCCTTGGTTGTTGGCTGTTAACATCTGAGACGCGAGAGAGGCGGCTGTCTTTCAGGATGGGCTCTATGCCGTGCTGGTTTCCGAACACGAGAAGAGCGTGGCGGCTGCCCTCAAAGATAGTGGTCTTGTTCAGGGGCAGAGACATTGACCCGCGCTGGATCTTACAAAACTGACACGGATCCTGAGAAGGAATTGCGTCTTGGGCGCCTATCAAGGCCACTTCCACAGCCTTCTCGATGGACTTCAAATCATCTCCTCTTTCACTGGTACCAACGAACAGATCGTAGGATCCGACGCTGTTAAAGGGACAGTACATCATCGCCTCCCGCAAGCCAGGCGCAGCCCTCACGTGATATCCCCAGTGCACCCCCAAGGTCTCCGCAGGCTCCCGAGGGGAGACCAATCTCATTTCTGAGGTTGGAGACGTACTCAGAGTTACACGAGACCAGGCGGGAACGGCCTCCTCAATCCATACCTTCTCCTTGAGTCCGATGTCGACTACGGAGCCACCGTGGCCTGGAAGAGGCACGATTCCTGCTTTCGTCTCAACGACAGCCTTACCCGGGCCAGTTACCACTCCCTCCCTGTAGGGCAGAACCTCATCACGCTTCATGTGATGAGGGCTATCCGCGGGATTCACAACTCCCACGGATTTTAGCAGTTTGCTCATCTTAACCACCGACTTCTTAAGGTAGGGAGGGACCTCAGCGTACTGAAGACACGCAACGAACAGCCTCAAGGCACGAGATGCACAGGGAGGCGGCTCGCAGAGAAGTTTACGCTTGAGGCCGAAAGTTTCCACATGTGCGGCTTCCCAAGCAGCCCGCATCTCCGCAAGCGTCATGCGCTTAGATCCTGTTCCAAGATCCATGTTGCTGGCATCAGCTGCAGGCAACTCTTCGTCTGTGTCGTAATCGCGTACGACCTCCTCGTCAGAGTCCGCGGCACGAGCTTGAGACGTCTGCGCCGCCACAGTGCTGAAGCCCTTGCCGGAGTCCCTACTGGCGCCAGTCAGCTTGAGCAGCCTCATCGAATCCTCGTACACGATAACCTCATCCACACCATAGACCGTCAAAGTTCTAGCGATCTCACCGACCACGTAGGCTTGCAGTTCAGGGGTCTGGATGTTTTCGATAATGGAAGCAGGCAAGGCAACTGACAGCGTCGCTCTGCGGGGCACGCCCTGGAAGGGAATTTTGGCACTCCAGTTTTCCGTTTCCTGGATTCGTCGTCTTTTGGCCTTCGGGGGTTTTGCCTTCTCCTTATTTGCGTTCTCCTCTTTTGTGTTTTCCTTTTCTTCCTTCTTGAACGATGAGGAGAGTCTGCCAATCAAATCTCCGAGTTGAGCTGACATCGCCTCTGAATGTCGTATTTATTGCATGCGCTCAACAAAGAGCCGACCTCTTGGCTCACGCCGCTCAGGCAGGCCAAAATCCGAAACTGACATGCTTGGGATGCATGTCTCCTTCTTGGAGTCTGGCGACGTGTCCGTCACCTACAGCAATAAAAAGTCCAACTCAAATCTAGATTGTCATACGATTGAGTTCGACTCCGCAGCAGGCCACGGAGACGAGATAGGAAAACTCTTGCTGGAGTGGTTGGTGCCTACGAACATACGCTGCACGAAATGCGGCGCAGGACTTAAATGGCAGGTGACCACATACAGTGACCCCAGTGGGCTGGAGACCCTCTACAAATCTGACACGTTCTACTCAGACGCTTGGGAGCACCTGAACATCCGGAGGCTCGCGGTGCAATCACAACACCGGCCGTCAGTCAGCTCGTTCGAGGTGCAGGAGCTGAGGTTTGCATGTAAGCTGCAGAACGAAAAGAAGGCGAAGTTCGAGGTCTACGGTGGAATTGAATCCAAGCTCTGTGATCCGTGGCCACTGTGCAAGCACCTCCCGTCATCTTCTCCTCTCCCGCAGAACATCGTTCTAGTCTGTGATGGAGGGGGGAAATGGGCTGACGCCAATCCACACTACCGTCTAGATTTTAACCTGGGTGGTACCGCCTATCGCATAGAGATTCCAGTTAGACATCTGAAACCAACACTAAGTGAGCTCTTCGTCATGAACGAGCATGGCCGGACGACCTACCTGTTCGCTCTTCCTATACGATTCGCTCCTCTGATATATCGGTTTGAGGGGGATACCTACTACAGATGTTACCTTTCCAGCAGGTATCTGATGGACGTCAAGGGCAGACGACATGTGGAGGACAATGTTCCCCCCGAAACGGACCGCTTTCTACTACCCAAGGAGCTGGAGCCTCTGGCGCAGGCGGCGCACATACTGGTGACCCTGGCAGGGGACCAAGCCCCACTCAGCGCCAACCCTAGGCGTTTACACCCAATTCAATCGTGTGCCCTCGTGCCCGTGTTCGGCTTGCGAGTTCCTGGACCTAGGGTAAGGTCGGTCTCGTTTCTGAAGCCACGAAACCCAGAGCAGCTGGTACGATTCCTGGTGGAACTCCAACGAGCCAAGGGGTATATCGTCTGGGGTTACGTGATCAGCCTCCTAACCCATCAAATCCTTCCTGCTCGTGTCCTGACGTTTGAGCCGGCGTACATCAAGAAGCTCAACGACTCGCGTCGAAGGATGCAACGTGCAAGCAAATTCGCCCGTCTGCTGCTGTCTGACGACCAGACCGCAGATACCCTGATTGACGCACTCGCGCAGGTGAAACTCAGAGGCTTGAAGTCGTACATTCTAGACCCAGCACGGCTTCTGGAGAAGATCCTTCAATACCCACGACCCGACCTATCTCAGCAAGCCAAGCAAGAGGCGGCAGGTGTTAAAACTACCATTGAGCTGTTCCGAATTCACGTTGGACCAGTGTCGTGTCGCCTAGAAGGACCAGATCGCGAAACCTCAAACCGCGTACTGCGAAGGTTTTTTGAACATAGGGAAAACTTTTGTAGGGTTACCTTCGTTGAGGAGGACACTACTGGCATCCATCTCAACGCGAGGTCCATGCGACAACTACCTGCCTGGATGAATTCGCTGCTCCGGGATGGCGTGTGCATGGGAGGCAAGCACTTTCAATTCTACTCGTTTTCGAACTCGCAGTTGCGATGTGCGTCTGCGTGGTTCGTCAATACTCGAGCCCCAAAGATTAACATGCGCGAGCTACGAGCATTTTTGGGTGAGTTTGATAATATAAGCTCGGTGATCAAGCTGGCGAAAAGACAGGGGCAATGCTTCTCCAGCACAGTGGATACATTCCCGCTCCGGTCGGGTCAAATCGACAGCATCCCCGACTTCGTTTGCACTCAAGAGCGGCGAGACGTTGACAACTCCCTAGTGCGGTACAAGTTCAACTACACTGACGGATGCGGTCTCATCTCTGCAGAGAAGATGCAGGAAATCGCGCGCACGCTGGGGTTGGAAGTCGTCCCCAGCGCAGTGCAGGTGAGGTTCCAGGGATGCAAAGGCGTGTTGGCACTGAACCACGAGTACTTCAAGTTCCGCCCTCGTGCATTTGTCGCGTTCCGCGACAGCCAGGATAAATTCACCTCCAACACGGTGGACCATCTCGAGATCTGCGGTTACTCTAGGGTGCTGCCTTTCTCTCTGAATAGGCAGATCATCACGTTGCTTGACACACTCGGAGTCCCTCATCGCGTTTTCATGCGGCTCCAACGAGATACGCTTCGCTGCGCGGAGGCGGCGTTTAACTCGCGAACGCGGGCGTATGAGTTCTTTACAGGCGTTTCGGACATTGTTTTGCCGTGTCAAACGTCGTTCGTCAGGAAGTACTTCCTTCCTCAAGGATTCCATCCTCTGTCGGAGCCTTTCCTCCGAGACGTAAGGTTGCTTGGGCGCGATTACTCAGTTGATTGTGGCCATGATCGTCTCAATATACAGAAGACTGATATTCAAAACGAACATTCCGGTGCCACTATCAGCTTTACTCTTTGGAGTCGCAGATGATATGGGTTTGCTGCAGTACGACAACGAAGGCTTCCCAGAGATTTTCGTGGCTCTGCGAACCACGATGATGGCCAACGGCCTCCCAGTGGTGCAACCCTGCGTCATTGCCACTGACGACATTGTCTGTGACATGGGCAACCTGATCATCCGCGATGTGGAGGAGGGTCCAGAGGCTTGCACCGCCCCGACACCTGATGAGTTCGCTATTCTCGAAGGCTACTGTCTTGTTTCCCGTTCGCCATGCTATTTTCCAGGAGACGTACTGGTATGCAAGGCCGTCAATAAGCCAATGTCTCACAACTACCGAGACGTCGTAGTCTTCCCTAAATGCAAACCTGTACTAACGGAGGAGCTCAATCGTTCTGAGCCCAACTTCTACACGGCCGAGCCTGCGGACCTACCTCACCTTGACACCAACATTCACCCTACGGAGCAATTTCGGTTTCGAGATCTGCCAAACATGATGAGTGGAGGCGATCTCGACGGCGACACCTTTTGCGTCATTTGGGATCCCAAGATCGTCGAGCCAGTGTTGAAGGTCTATCTCGACGCTAGGAAGAATGACTCACCTCTGCCCTCAGCCCTGCGGCCTTCAGAATGCTTTATCGAACACAGAGTTGCCGGCCAACCCAATGTCGACGCCGTAGGGAGAGCTGACGCTGTTGAAAGAATGCGCCGCGCATTTATTCAATACCACACCAATTACAGTTTGGGTCGACTGAGCAATCGTTGGTTGGCGTTCGTCCACCAGCCAGACGTCTACGCCACTCTGAAAGCTGCCCATCCCTCCGCTCTGCAGGCTTCCGCAATTCTGGCGAAGGTCGTGGATGGAGAACCTGCCGGAGACTTCGACTTGGACGTGACAAAGTATCCACATTTCATGATCAACACAAAGCACGAGAAATTCAGAAGCGATTCGGCCCTTGGTGAGCTGTTCGACGAGTCCTATGGCCAGTTCACTCGATGGAGGGAGTGCACGGCATCTGCACGCCTAGCCCGGATTTCGGAGGCAGATGACGGGCTTCTTGAACTTCGGACCGCGTTGGAGGCGGCACTCACACCGATTCGTCTCACAGTGGCGCCCAGTCCCAATCTGAGCTCTGTGCCTGACGCCAAGTCTGACTTGGAAGCACATGAGCTGATGCGCCAGCTGAACGACCCCACGACGCATGCAGGTCACCGGATCGCTACCCTCACCGCTAGATTCTATGTGCCCAAGAAGTTGCGTCAACGTCAGTATGGCTTCAAGCGCCTCGTCCTGGAAGCCAACCGCGTGGCCATTATTCGAGAACCAGTTATGCACGAGGACTTCCAGTCCCTGGACACCTTCGAGGAGTTGTTCGGTCTACTGGCAAAAGCCAGTGTTACTGTCAACTTCGGCCATCAGTCTCACATCTCCATGCTGAAGCTTGCGTTGAAATCACACGCCACGGTAACCTGGGTGGTGTCAGCGGGGGACTTCGGTTTGGCGACCCCCGAGGTAGTGATGGGGAGCCCTTATCAAGTGGGATACTTTCTCTCCACGGTTGACCCGTTGAAGCCTGTAGCAGCCCACATGATGGTGGCCTACGTCACCATTATTCCGCCTCCAGGGTCTCAATGTCCTCATGGAGAGGTCCGGTCAGCATTGATTCGCGATGGAATAGAGGGAGGTTTGCAAAAAGCACTACTCACCGCTGCAGAGCAATACGACGATACCTACTGCAAATGGCTATACCTTCACCCACGGGTGGAGTTGGTAGAGCTAAGAGGAGGTCAACGAGGTGTCATTATGTTTGAAAAGGTCTGGCAGGCGCTATCCGAGCAAAACGAAATCCGTTTGGATTTGGGCGTCTTACAAGGATGGATAGTCGTCCTGTCCGAATTCAGAAAGACCCTTCCACCCCGAAAGCCCCAACATCGCCCTACCATCGAGCAGCTACCAACGGAACTTGCACTGATGGTCAATGATGAGTTCCGCAGGGCGGGTGTGCTGCCGTTGTCGCAATCGCACGTCATCTTCCCCATAAGAAAAAGCCACTGGAGCCGCTTAACCTGTAAAGTTCCGTTAACATTGGTGAGTGAGGATGTTGTGAACGACATCTCCATGGTGAAGGTCCGAGTTAACATTCCCACACATGAAGCCTTCGTCGGAGAGAACGGCGCTTGGTGCTTCCCCTGGCACAGTCGGCGGACGCGCAGGCTCGGAATTCCGGACTGTTGTGGCGTGGAACTAACAGGTCGGGCGGGGACGGGACAGGAAGTCGAGATGGGGGGCGGGCGGGGGGCGGGGGGGGGGGGGGGGCGGGG
>NW_027151376.1:0-1023 GCF_019968955.1 Porospora cf. gigantea A | reverse complement strand
CCCGACACCACATCGTCGGCGCCCAGAGCCTGGTACCACTTAGAGCAGTCAGAGCTGTTGTCAGCGTCAGGACGACTTTTGTCGTTTCGATCCCAGGGGTTGTGTACGAAAGGGTCTGCCCTATCGAGGTGGCGATCGTCAGCGCCGTAATAGCTGTAAGGATCTCGCCTTTGGTTTTGCTCCTGACAGTCATAGAATAGATTGTTTCCGCTTCGATCCACTCGACCTCCAAGAATCGGGGCTGGTACTGCAGGCGCAAACGGCATGAAACGTGCAGGCTGCCTTACGCGGCGTCGACGTTTTCCGTGGCGCCTGCGATATCCGTGATGTGGAGGGTGTATATGGCCATGCCGGCCGCGTCGAATTTTGCCGGGCAAGCGGACTCGGTCATGACGGGGGCGGTGGGCTCGTAATCCCGCATAGACAGCTCCAATTAGAAGCACGTCGTCGGTTGTCTCCTTCAGCGATGTATCTTGTAGTCTCATGAAATTCTGAAATTCGCATGTTAGTACGTGTAGAGCCCATCTCCATTTGGTGGCGCCACATGGTGCTCATAGAGGCTCTTGTGGGTCTGGGGGCCCATAAAGCCGCGGTCCGACGCAGAGGACGCGGAAAGCCGCTCCGGCAACACGACCGACGTAATGCTGCCTTGCGCGGCCACCAGCGCGCGAAAATCAACCGTCCGCACCGACGAAAGCACAGAAAGAGGCGCCGGCGATCCCGGGGTCGAGTAGCCAGACAAGGAATGCGAGGAATGGCTGTCCCTCTCCAAGCCCCACTTCTTAACGCGGCGGGGAACCTAGGCATATTTGATTTGAACAAGCTCAACACGCAGGACAAGGCCACCAAACGCAATATATATGAAGAAGATTCTGACTGGCAGAACCAGAAGAGCCGTTCAACCTGGGATTCCTGGGATCGAAACGACCAAAATCGGTCTGAAAAAAGAAGTCCTGATGCTGACAATCGCTCTGACTGCTCTAAGTGGTACCAGGCTCTGGGCGCCGACGATGTGGTGTCGGG
>NW_027151375.1:0-1026 GCF_019968955.1 Porospora cf. gigantea A | reverse complement strand
ACTACGCCGCCGTGATGGCCCCCCTCCATGCGCTCCTTCGCGCCCCGGCCGCGTCACCCAAGCGGACCCCAAAGAGCGCGGGGCAGGTCGAGAGCCTGAGCGGCTACCACGGGGGCCGCTTGGCCTCTTTCGCGGACGACCTAGCCCTCTTCATCGAGAAGCACCCTAAGGGCCTGTCCTCCGCCCCGATCCCGAGTAACCCCGGGTTGGCCGTCTTCCTCTACGAAATCCGCGAAGCCGGACCCGGGCTCCCCGATTGGCTGCGGGAGCGCCGCATCGTCGTATTAGAGGACACCCTGGCCTCGGGAAAGACCACCCTCGTCCGTCGTTTGGAGTCGACCGAGGCGAGCGAACCCCCCGCCCTCGCCGAGGAATGGTTGGACACTTGCAGCCACTACGGTTGGGACGCCAGCGAGATCCTGGCCCTCCCCTTTCAGCCCAAGGAGAACCTGATCATGGGTCTGACCATCCTGGGGCTCATCCGCCTGCACCGGCGCCAACCGGAGGCGAAGGAGATCATCTCCGACCGATGCCTCCTGGCCACCATCTTTCAGTGGGGACACGTCAGCTCGGCCCACGTGGCGCGCTGGTTTCTGGGCGTCCCGCCCCTGTCCCTCTACCACCCGGAGCTGACCTCCTTCATTGTGGCCGACTTCCCAGATGAGGTCGCCCGCGAACGAATCCAGCGCCGCGCGCGAATGGTAGGGGACCAGACGGAAGAAGACTACTACTTCGCCGACCAGGGGAGGCGGTACCGACGCGTACGGCGCGGACTGAGGCGCTACCTGTATTGGCTCAAGGCCGTCTTCTCTGACGTCCAGGTGGTGACGACCGAAGAGGAGCGCCTGGGGGCCCTACGCCGCCTCCAGTTCCTACCCCCGGCCCCGGAAAGCCTCGCGGCGTCTCTGGCGACGAAGCTCTCCGATAACAAGCACCGCCCGATCCAATGGTCCCCGGACTGCACCTCGGCGGTGCAAACGGCGGTGCAACGTCTCTCCGAGGCCGTGCTCACCGTTCCCACTGACG
>NW_027151374.1:0-6505 GCF_019968955.1 Porospora cf. gigantea A | reverse complement strand
GGACAGGTAGTTCATGCAGCGCACCTCGAGCCATGGGAAGTGCACCTCCAAACATCGGAAGTGCGGGCAGAGCACCTCGAGCCACGGGAAGTGCACCTCCAAACATCGGAAGTGCGGGCAGAGCACCTCGAGCCACGGGAAGTGCGCCTCCAAACATGGGTGGTGGTGTAGCGTCGAGTTTTAGCTCCTCGTCTCCTGGCACCGCATCATTAGCCAAGGGAGCCATGGGAAGTGCACCTCCAAACATCGGAAGTGCGGGCAGAGCACCTCGAGCCACGGGAAGTGCGCCTCCAAACATGGGTGGTGGTGTAGCGTCGAGTTTTAGCTCCTCGTCTCCTGGCACCGCATCATTAGCCAAGGGAGCCATGGGAAGTGCACCTCCAAACATCGGAAGTGCGGGCAGAGCACCTCGAGCCATGGGAAGTGCTGGGAGAGCACCTCTAGCCATGGGAAGTGCTGGCAGAGCATCGAGCCCCGGCTCATCTTGTGCTGGCACCGGATCGTTGTCCAAGTTAAGCGCCGGCAGGGCGCCTGTCGTAGGGACTGACTCCGTTGTAAGGAGCTCATCGTCGCCATGACCATTTCTGCTCCGGCCAGCCCGGCGAAGTTTACCACGCTTCCAGCAACTCTTTTTGAGCACCACGGTTCCTGTCTGTGCCTCTAGTCGCTGAGCACTCTTCAGGAGGTCGCACCTGCCATCCGACACAGTCCAGTTCACGAACATGCACTTTCTGTTGGCCACACAGGCTGCTCGGCACTCATCCACCGAGTTGAAAATAGCAACTCTTAAAGGCGTAGCGGTGGATCGGTGATTTATCGAATCGCAGGCAGCCCTCTGCATGCAATGACGACTTAATGTGAGCCAGTTCGGGTCGGAATTGAGCTCTGCACCCTTGCGGTGATGCTCACACACTCCTTCAACTCTGTTGTAGGACATGAAAGCACAGTCGGGACTCTTCAAACAAGTCTTAATACATACACTGTGAGGTAGCGGTCCTTGAGACAGAGGGGTGCTGGTAAGATGCCCATACCGTATGCAAGCCGCAGCAGCCACGGATGGGAAAAGAAAACGCATTTGAAGATTAAAAAAAAAGCAGAACACTACCTGTGGGGTCGCGGAGGCTGCACCGCTGGCACGTCCAGCGACAGTCTCGGTCTGGAGCATGGGACGCCTTCACGAACGAGGAACAGGCCGTGCGACGGGGATTGCTGGACAGCTGTCGAGTTCGTCGAGCAGGCCTTCGCCGCGGGATGAGGGCGCTCTGGCTGCTTACTCGGAGGTCGGACTGGCGGTCTGGTGTTGTACCGTCTGCTGTAGCGTGCGTCCATTGGAATCCCTGGCATGGGCCCGATGCTTGTTCTGGGGTGGGGACGCGGAACTACCGTGTATTTCGGTCTGTATCTTGACCGGATTGGTGGAGACGCACTCGTCTGAGGTGGAGTCTGCACGGGCATCGGCTTCTTCAGCCGTTGAAGGGCGTCAGCTGAGATATCAGGGGTCACATCGGCTGTTGTGGTTCCTTCACGCTTTTCTTCAGTCTTCAGCAAGGTTGACACGATACGTTGCATAATCACCGAGCTGACAGGCTCTCTAACCAACGATCGGAGGTAGGTGAGGTCAGCCATTGCTGACCGGTACTCAGAGGAGTCCAAGGTCGCCTTTAATCTGCGAAGTTCCGATCTTAGGCGCTTGTTCTCGTTCTCCTCCAATTCTAGTGAGGCACGTGTCACGGACAGCCTCTCCTCGGTCTGAGCAAGTTGAAGGGGTAGATCAGGCGACTGCTGTTCCTGGAGCGTTTTGGTTTCTGCCACAACCTCCACCAACCTCGCATTAGTGGCTCCCAACGCGGCCGTCAGAAGTGTTTCGTTCTTTTCGAGCCTGTTAACCTCAGTCGCGTGGCGCTGCTCAAGGGTCACGAACTGACTCTCCTTCTCTTTTAGTTGATCTTCCACCGCCTCGATCCCCAGCTTTGCCTCTCGTAGCTGCAACATAGCTCCCTCCTGTTCCTCTAACAAAGCCTGCCTAGCCGCACGCTCTCTGTCCCTCTGACCGGATATCTCTGCGACCGCGGCCTCCAGTTCACTCACTTCGTCAGCACGACAGTGCTTAACCACCTGTGATCGCAGCTCCATGCATTCGTCCAGTGCTTCCGTCAACGCATTGCGGGTAGAGGTGTGCTCACATTCCTCCTCACGCAGGCTAGATGTCGCAGTCTCGAGTAGCTGAGATTTCCGGTCCAGGGCTTCAGTCAGTGACGCCACGCGCCGCTCTAGCGCTGACACCTCAGCCATTGCCGTTGAATGCTGGACGCTGGTATCTCGAACCACCTCCAACTCCAAGGTGGCGTTGGTCGCCTCTGCTTTTGCTTCGTACAGCGACTTTCGCAGGCAATCCACCTCGTTATGAAGCCGTTGTCGTTCCTCTTGGTGGCCTTTCAACTGATGTAAGTCTTGCATGCCTTGCTTTAGGACTTGAACGCATGTTGTCTTCATGGCAGCGGAGTCGGGAAACGCCCTTGGGGCAGGAAACGCCCTTGGGGCAGGGCACATTTCAGCTTCCGGAACACAGAAAGGGAAATCGGGGCACATTTCAGCTTCCGTAACAGGGAAGGGGAAAGTCGGCTTGAAGAGCGCTGGGTAGGGAGCGTTGGACTCGAGGAGTTGCCCGGAATCGTCTGATTCCTCATCGAGGCTCTCAGCGGATTTTAAGTCCAGGGACGCAAGCTGTCTCTCAAGCAGATGAAGGTCCACCATGCTTCGCGATGGAGAGCAGGGCACTTCCCGCGGTGAGACCGACTCCGAGCCACCCTCTGTAGCCACCAACATGTCTTCTCCTTCGACATCCACAATTTCCAGTGGTCTAACGGGGGCGGGTAAAGCACACAACAGTGTGTCAGCACTCACGAGGTCGCGGCCAACAGCAGGTCCAAAGGCCATCAGACGCTTCTCTGAAAGACGAACCACCCCTCCACGACATGGGACCTGCTTCCAGGGCCCGGAAGCGTACCGGACGATATGTGTACCGTCTTGCCTCTCCACCAGCAAGGTCTCACTGGCTACAGATACGGATACAGGAATTCCCTCCACATCGATTCTGCTCGGGAAGCAACGCTCGTTACCCCAGATGTAGACCTCACGCTCCACTGTGAGGATGGCGCTAACCTCGGACTGCGCCGCGACCGCCACACACCGACACCTTTGATATGACAGGGTCACGATCTCGGTGACCCGCGATCGAGACCGGCGATCGCCAGTCCCAAGCTGGCCTCTGTCGTTGGTTCCCCAGGAATATACCTTGCCGCAGTCCAGAAGAAGCAGCGAGTGGTTTGAACCGCACGCGGCCATCTTTGCCTTGTGCAAGTTCAAAGACGTTGGTTCCTTATAGCAGGAATCGTTTCCTAGTGGCTTCAGCTGACCTTTTGAGTTATCCCCGAAACCGTAAAGCGTACCAGCGTGACACACTACCAGCGTGTGGAGGTTACCACTGGCCAAATGAGTCACTCGGCCATTCACAGTGAATTGCGTCAGCTTGATAGGTGAATGATTCAGGCTCCAAACCTCCAGAATGGAGAAGCTGTGGAGAAACACGATAGTGTCGGATGTCAGAGTCAAATCCTGCAAAGTACAAGTACAGCTGTGGAACCGTTGGGGAGGGGCAGTTGGTGATACTTCCCAAATGTACAAGTCGGTTTTGGAAGCCATCACGACCTTCCCGTCCTTCTCCGCCAAAAGCCTGATCCTCTCCACCGGCTTCGCCACGGTGTCAGAAGTGTTGAAGAGGCCGCCAAGGAGAGACCAGGTCATAAGAGCGTCCCCCGCTGTTGGCGGTGAAGGAGCAGCCGCCGGAAGAGGGTCGTTGGTCATGTACGTACGTAGATGCGCCAAGATAGCGTCGGGAATCTGTGTGGAGGGTGCGGTATCTTCTACGAGACTGCTGAACGTGCTGCGTGATGGTTTTTCAGGTATACCCACCATAACACGACATGGTTTCCTATTGCAACCGACTGGAACACTCCAGCTGTACGTGGAAGCACCTCCCAGCTGGTGCACTTCGCTGCGTTCGTGGTGTCGAATAGACTCACCTGGGATACTATGGAGACTATGGAATCGCACCGCGGCGCCTCGGTTCACGCTGAGAGCCAAAAGATCGTTCTTCATAACAACATTGCCTTTGTACCCCAGATACTTAGGACGAGTCCAGCCTCGGCATCCCCAGGCCCAGCAGCCCGAAGGCGTGGTGGCGATGGCTGCTTGGTCCATTGCGATTTGCGAGACGTCCTCGATTTCGACTTTCGTCGGTTTTGCTCGCGAACGGAAGTCCCCCAGGCCGAGTTGCCCCCGAGTATTGAGTCCCCAAGTGTAAACCGCACCACTGGCAGTCACCAGGGCCGCTGACCTCCGACCCGTCGCCACGCAGGTCACGTGCTCGTTGAGTGGTAGGATTTTAGAGTCAGGGCCCTGGACGAATGCCTGTCCGATATGGTGGTTCTCCCCAATGATATGAAGTTGGCCATCGTCTGTCAGCGCGACCAGTGCGTCCTTGCATATTGACACCTGCGAAATGGAAACAGGCAGGGAGAGCGGCGTAGGGGTCTCATCTGAATTGACGTTGAGCCGCGCGTATTGACCTCCGAGAAACCGAATGACCAACACTGAATCCTGAGCAGTCACTCCGTCGATCCCACCAGCATACCGCCGAGGACTCTCGGAGAATACGGCTCCGTTGTTCACCCAGAGATATAGGTCGCCTTCCTCAGTGAGAAAAGCAATAAAGTTACTCCCGCATACCACATTTTTGATCTGATTGGGAGACAAAAGCTTCCTTACGCTGCGCGTCAAGGGTATCTTCGTCGGAAGGGCCTTCGTGATCTCAAACGGAGAGTATGTCCATGACCAAAGCAAGACTGATCTCATTTTACGTTGTGTGCACAGTGCACACAGATATTATACATCTTTTTTGAAAGGATGCAATGATTATTGTAGTCTCAGAACTTTAAAAAAAGTTCCTGAGCAGATACTAGAGCTTGTGTCTACTCGCTTTCCTTTTCGGGCGAATGGAGAGAAGGCTGTAACTTCTGAGGGCTAGAAATTGATTGTAGGGTAAAATTGAGGCAAAGGAACAGTTCAAAATTCTTGTGAAAGTTTTACTCCAGAGATCACAAAATTTACTCTGGAGTACTTTAGGGATTAGGGTGGCAAAATTTTTGCCCCTAATATTTGAGGTGCAGTGCACATTAATCTCGTGTGCGACGTGAAATGGCGAAGGCTGCGACTGCGAAGGCTGGATCCGCTTTGGTGTACTGCGTATGCTCCATCGGTGCCACAATCATGATGAGCAGCTACTTGAAGCTTTGGAACGCGTGGTTCCTAACACTTTACCAGCAGGCTACGATCTTCATCATGGTCCCGATATTCGCAATGATCGGTGGCATGGGCGTGCCTGGATTTGCGTCGTTCTATGTTGAGAGAATCCGGCTTGGTACGCTGATGAAGGTATGGCCCGCTGGGTTCTTCGCCATCGCTACTGTCGTGAGCAACAACATCTGTCTCAAGCTGGTTGGACCTGCGGAGCTTGACGTAGCCAAAGGAACAGTGCTGCTGTTTTCCGTGGTCACCTCCTACGTCTTCCTAAACACCAAACAAACTCACCTCGCAATGTTGGGAGTTGGAGTTGTTACCTCTGCCTTCCTGTTGAATGGGGCCCGGTACATAGAGCAACCTGAGAAGCTAGGAAGCCTGGCTATTGGCTGCTTTACCGCTCTTAGTGGTTCCCTGCAGGCTGTCCTTTCAAAGAAGGTGATGAAGCACGTGGACTTCAAGGCTACGGTCCTATTGCACTACAACTCGGTGGTATCTCTGATCTTGTTGCCGGCCTTGGTTTACATCTATTCTCCGGAGTCCTACGTAAAATTGGCGAAGTCGCCGCTGAGCCTTGTCATTCTGTTCCCATGCGGCATGGTCGGGCTCACTATCAACCTACTCACACAGGTTACTTTGAAGTTCTTCAGTCCGCTAAGTTTCAACATCATTGGCCAGTTCAAGAATCTGTTCCAGTCAATCGTCTCCATGGCGGTGGGAGCTGCGGTCCGCAACCCAGCCCTGATAGCGCCGCTCACGCTGAAGTTTGTTGGTTCCTTAATCTACGTCGTCGCCAAGCAAATTGAGACAAGCATGAATGCCATCAAGCGCTTCGGAGCCGAGGTTCTCGAAGACGAAGCCCTGTTCCGCTTGCAGGTAGACCCGGAATCTATTGGACACATGAGTGACATTGGGCGTTTCCGCTACGCGCAGATGAGTTCGGTGTACAACGAGGTCGATGTCCTGACGCCCATGGAATTCTGGGACGACGAAGACTCGGAGTCGGACTCCATGCTCAAGCATTCCGTTTAGTTTAGTGTAGTGAACAACAACAATCATGCCAGCTTACAGTCAGTGAAGACTATTCTGCACGCTCTTCACATAGGATACGAGCACATTGATGCAGGTCACGAGGGCTCCGGTGTCT
>NW_027151373.1:0-35758 GCF_019968955.1 Porospora cf. gigantea A | reverse complement strand
ACTCACCTGCTTTGACGCCTGATGAAGCGGCTCTCAGTCAAAAGACTGTTCGAAGGAATCATCCCGCAGTAACCCACAGCCTTTGAAATCCACAGACCCTGAAATCTGCTAGTTTTATGCCATAATCTCCTTTGAGTTATGTTTCACCCCACAAGTTTCTGATTGAATATTCGAGAGCCTAAGTGGCACCATACACATCCGAGCACACGGGGAATTGTCAATAAACGGGGGAAGTTCCGAGGAAAATCCCTATTCTCTAAACATGCATACCACTACGAAATCGGAACAGTACGTGTGTACCCGTCATTGGTGGACGTCATCGAGAAAAGATACCGAGCACATATTTTCTGATTCTGAGTTTATGTGTAACTCGCACGACATAATTGTATTTCCCCCATACAGGATACATTCTTCGCTTCGAGTACACATCGGGACAGGCGTAGCACGGCTGGCCCACACAGGGCTGGCCCACACAGGGCTGGCCCACACAGGGCTGGCCCACACAGGGCTGGGATTTCGGTGTCCTCCTCGAGCTCAGGTTCGAGGTTAGGTTCGAGGTTTGGTTCGAGGTGTGCCGTGCATGTTGTTCTATGATCCTTCCTCAGTGTTTTTGCCGTTTTCTTGGTGGGTTTCTTTGTCTTCGCTTTCTGTGTCTTTTCTGGCAGTTCTAAATGGAAGGAGCCATCACTAGATCGAATGTCCAGATATCGTTGGATGAAAGGCGACAGTGTTTGGACATTTGTCAGTAAGTAGTTCCGCAGAATCGAGGATCGAATTTTGTCGACCGATGCATCCTTGTCCTTCAGCCGTTCGAGGGCCGTGTGTGTCCTCTGAATGCTGCTCCTGGCCATTTTGATCATGTCGAAGGGTTTACAAGCTGTGAAGACTTGGCAAATCATGTCGTAGCATTTTACCAACAGCGGATCGGGGTCGTGCAGGAGCTTTAGTGCCCTGGCCGCAATTAGCAATGCAGGCATGCGGTCCCGAAACGGACGCGTTAAGATGTCGAGGTAGTCGGGCTCCAGAAAGGGTTCCCATCTGTCCTCATAGGACACCGTCTTGCATGTCTCGAGGAACAACTGGAGATCGAGCCTGGTTGTCTCAGAGATGTTGACTCCATCTCCAACTCCTTGGGTTATTAGCGGGGCCATTGTGACCGAGATGTCGAAAGGCAACCGCCTTGAGGTCGCGGCCCACTTCACAAGAAACGACACAACCTCTGGATAGTGAAAGTCGTTGCGCCAAGAGCGTTGATAGATGGCCATCAAAGCCAAACCAAAAGCCTGCCTCATGTGCGTTGACTTCAAACCCGAAAGGAAATGACTGAACTCCTCTAAGCAAGCGACCATGGGTACGGATTCGTACGGATTGGGATGCAGGACAGTCATGCCGTCGTATGGAAGACAATCAAGGAGGTCTCTGATGGCTTCAGGTATGCAGTCGTCGTAGGCGAGCTCACGAACGCTGTGGATGGCGATACACAGCATGCGGATACGATAGAGGGAGTGTTCTTGTGAGAGCGCCAGGGAGGAGAGTACATACTTGGCAGAATCGACCAAGTTCCTGGGTACCGCAGACAACATGCCCACCAGTGCAACAACGAGTCCAGAGACCATCAGATTCATCCACCAGCGCCCCAGTTTCGCAATTTCGAGGCGCCGAAGCAACTCGCCGTCGCGAAATTCCGCCTGCATCGCATCCCATTGCGGTTTCAAGTGTTGAAGGAGGATGTTAGCTGGATTTTGGCCCTCGTAGCCCATGCCTAAACGCTGGCGGACAGCGACTTTCAATTGAAGCGGGGTCCTTTCCAGCGACCAATCCATATCCCGAAATGACGCGACGAGCCAGTCCTCGGCGCCGGCCACTGCCTCGATAGCTTCGACTAGGCCACGCCACACAAACGCCGAAATCGGAGTAGCTGAAGCTGGTGGACTCTGACCTGATGCCAGTCGATGCAGGTACCCCACGACGAAGAGACTGTAGATTCTCGCCTCGGAGTGTTTGGCTTTTACTCGACCTAAGGCCTGAAGTGCCGTAGTGATCGCCATCTCTGTCAGCGCGGGAGCGGTCTTCACAATTGCGAACAAGGTCACGAAGTCCACGAGTGAGCAACGCAGCTGTGCGTCATCCATTTTCAACAGATCTCGAACCAACAAATGTGTGCAGTTAGTGACGCATCGGAGCTCGACTCCTGAGAGGTGTACTCGCAAGATCTGCTTGGAAGACAGACTTCCAGCACGTTTCACTCTGGATACCGCCGCAGTTATGTCCGAGATGTCAGAGATGAGGTCACCCATTACGTACCTTAACCATGACACTGGCGCGACGACGTTGGGGGGCGAGGTCAAAAGGCTCAGGATGTCCTCCACTTCGTGGAAGCTCATGTTTTTGCTGGTGACATCCTGTAGCCGCCGGCACATTTCTCGCTGATGACAGAGGAACGGCCTTACACTGAGGTTTCGCTGCGTGGGGGCGATGGAAACCGGCGGCGCATCAAAATCTTCCTTCGCCCACAACGACGTGATGCCGGTGATGTCCGGCAAAGTCCACATTGAATGGTTGGTTAGGGCCTGCAAGTCACGCAGAAACGGCGCTGCTACCTGGTCAATCAATTCCATCAGCTTGGCATCCTGGCTGGTGAGCGCGAGGCTCCCAAGAAGCGGGTAAGGACATGAATGCCTTTGTATTTCATACAAACGCATCCTGCCAATAATGGCTCATTTAGTGGAAGGGCTTGGTGTCACGTTGATGTTATCACTTGTAGTTCTTTTGCGTTGACCATTAAGTCGCCTAGTTCTAGCGACATTCTATCAATGGGCTAATTTCATGCTGGCCATAACGGTCATTACAGTGGATGATAGACCATCCCTCACTAATCTGAGGCTGCATGGCCTCATCGCGGGCTGCATAGGATTGGACGCCAAACCTCAGAAAGTCACACTGCACGTGACCGACCTATTGCCATGCTTCTACGCAAGGCTTCCTTGGGCGACACTTGAGCGGGACCTTCTCCTTCTGTCCTCTCGACAGATTCCACCCCTTCTTCAGTCGCGCATCCGCACTGAGATCACGTCTCTCGTTGCTGCCTGCAACTCTCTGGGGTTCATCTCGGTTGACATGCGCTTGGTGTGGCGTCGGTCTATATACGGGTATCAGGCCCACTGCTCGCCATTCCTTAAAATACAAGTGAGAGTCCCTGAGGCCGCTCATTCAGATGCCAGGTATCTCACATTGCCGGAAATTGGCAGGGATGATGGTAGAGGGGAAGCTTGGCAACCCCCTCCCAGTCTACGACGTTCACTTCAATTTCAATGTGCAGGCCATGGTCGCTCTAAACGTACACACCGGTGGTACAGTGTTCTTTGCGCCGTCCAAGGCCCAGATGCTGTCAAGTGACCCCCTCGAGTACCGCATGGACCGACAGCGCTTGGTAACGTTCAAACCCAGCAGGTCGACCGCTCGCCCAAACCAGGTCTGTGACCGATGCGGTTACCTCTGGGACGTTGCCTGCGAGAACGCACCTCCAGTGGCGCCGGCATTGCGCCGCATTTTCACGGAAGACGCGATCTTGAGGTCCAGTGCCGGTGTCGCGACAGTGGACGACCCGTTGTACCATCCTATCTCCCAGCGACAACCTCGCCTGGAGGACCAGTGGTCAGACATGCTGAGCCGCCAGCCACAGACGAAGGAGCTCGCGAACGAAGTTGTTAGACTTGCACACTCCGGCAGCCCCTGCCGACCATTGCCATTGGTTGGCCTGGCGTCCGCTCCCTGGAAAGCCTTCCAAGAGAAACCCGCCGTCTATCCTCACGCGCTGCCTCGCCTCGACCTTGAGTGCTCGCGGTGCGGTGGCGTCGTGCTTCCGGGCGCCCGGTTACGACTCCTGGCGTTGCCGCCAGATCGGCGACCATCGGTCGGCGTCTGCCTTTGCACCTTGTCGACGGAGCGGCCGTCACGAGCCAAGAGCCTGCTAGCAACGGGTGAGCTGGCACTCAGCTTCTGGCGCACTCCTCCAGCGCCTCCCACTGCGCCGCCAGCACACGTGGAGGTTCAGGTGCAATGTACACGCATCGACCTCTCAACTGCGATCTCCGCAGACGCCTTCACAGCCGCAGACGCCTCCACAGCCGCAGACGCCTCCACAGCCGCAGACGCCTCCACAGCCGCAGGCGCCTCCACAGCCAAGCCTGCATCCACGCCGCGAGGACCTCTGCCAGTCTCGAAGCTACTGGAGCTGCAGGAAGACTCCCCCTCTAGGTTAAGACGCGTGTTCCCGTCAGAACCCTATGAGATGACTTCTATGGAGTCGCCCTCTCCGTTGGTGGAATGCCGATCTCTGCTCGAACCTTTGGACTCACCTGATGACCTCGACATTGCGAGTGTTGGCGCACTTAAGGCATTGCTTGATAGGACACCCTTCCCAATTCTGGCCTCGGCTCTTTGTCTGTACGCTATTGTTGACGTTCCTTTCTGGGATGAATGCGTCACTGAGTCATGTCGGCGAAGTCCAGATCCCCAAACAGACGCCATCCTGGGTCTTGTCTACGGCGTGCGCACCATGACCACCTCGTCTTCCAACGAGGCTAAGCTCACGGCGTTTGAGGGACACGAGGGCGAGTGGGCTTGGAGTTGTGTTGACGGATCAGAGGGAGTCATATTTGAGTCTGTGACGAGGTTACTGCGAGAATATGACCCTGTCCTGCTGCTATCTGCCGACAACACCCACGGGTTGAAGTTCATCCTCAAAAGAGCCCATATGGCTGGCTTCCAGCAACCGGAGCAATGGAGGGCGTTGGTGGACGCGGAGGACATCCCTCACGCATACCTCAAGCTGAAGAACGTGAAGCGGCTCGAGGGGCGTGTGTGTGTCAGCCTAATGGAGACCTTACTTGCGGAGACCAAGCTTCAGCAGGCAACCATACCGGCTATGATTCGGGAGGTGCTCGGCGAGACGCTGCCGACGGTCTCGCCTGCGACGTTAGCCGCACTATGGAGGTCCCCCTCCAAGCCCCTCGCCCTCGAGTACGTTACTCGGCTCGTAGGACGCCTTCTCGCAGCTGAAGCGAAGCTGGAGGTCTTGGGCAGGGCGCAGGCGATGGCCCTCATGTTTCAAAGCGACCTCTGTGAAATCCTAGTTCGAGGGTCGCAGTTCAAGGTTGAAGCCCTGTTATACCGCGCTTCCCAAGCCTATGGGTATCTGCACCTGTCAGCCTCAAAGGAGCAGGTGACGAACATGCAGGCAGCTGAATGCGTTCCATTGGTTCTCGAGCCACTGAGCGGCTTCTACTTCGAGCCGGTGGCAGTATTTGATTTTCAATCTCTGTATCCCAGCCTGGTAATCGCCTACAATCTGTGCTTCTCGACCTGTCTGGGGATGCTGGTAAACCGGAAGACACCTCCAGGCTTGAGGGAGCCTCCATCCCGTGTTCGTCGGCGTTG
Source organism: Porospora cf. gigantea A (assembly GCF_019968955.1). Taxonomy (NCBI): domain Eukaryota; phylum Apicomplexa; class Conoidasida; order Eugregarinorida; family Porosporidae; genus Porospora; species Porospora cf. gigantea A. The sequence goes on along the minus strand of NW_027151373.1, from coordinate 30,319 downwards.
TCGACTTGGGCGATTCAGCCCTGACCGACCAAGTACCTTTGGGTTTTCGCAGTTATCCGTCGCCCCAGTGGACATATGCGAAGCTGCATGCGGACCCTTCTCATGGGTCGTGACGCCAGATGAATCAGCATTCGTTCACCCGTTCACGAGGCGCGGCGTGTTACCTTCGATCCTCGAGGAAGTAATCGGAGCGAGGCTGTTGATTAAATCCACCATGAAAGCCGTCAACAGGGATCCCTCGCGGTTCGCACCTCACCTTGAGGGTGGCGTTTCCGCCTGGCTCCGGAGACAGAACTACCGGCAGTTCGCGCTGAAAATGGTTGCAAACGTGTCGTACGGGTACACCGGCGCCTCCTTCTCCGGCCGCATGCCTTGTCCCGAGGTAGCCAACGCCATCGTCCAGCTGGCGCGGGTTTCTTTGGAGCGATGCGCGCTCAAGATACAAGAGCACCCGGAGTGGCAGTGTAGGGTTGTGTACGGAGACACAGATTCTTTATTTGTCTTGATGCCTGGTCAGACGGTGCGAGGCGCGTTCGCACTTGGACAGACAATCGCTGACGTGTGCTCTAGCATGTTCCCCCCACCTGTAAGATTCCTGCTGGAGAAGGTGTACTGCCCTTGTTGGCTTCAAACCAAGAAGCGGTACGGTGGGTGGTGTCACACTGATGAGTCTACGCCTCCGTTCTTGGAGTCAAAGGGATTGGAGAACATCCGAAGGGACCACTGTAGGCTAATCCAACGAGTGATGTCCAAGTCCTTGACTTTGGTGGCTCAGGGAGCCTCTCCGTTCTCTCTCCAGCAGTTCTTGCATGAGGAGCTCGTTCGTGCTGGGGGGCGTGTGCCTTGGCCACACTCCCCATTGAGCGTTCGATTCGACTCCGGTGATCTCTCGGACTTCATCCTATTCCAAGACTCCACTCCTGGCAAGTATGCCTTTGACCGACGTGTGTCCACAAGGATTCACACCCTCCCAGCTCATACAACTGTTCTCTATCATCGTGCCTCCCACACGCGCATGCAACCCGCACGCGAAAGGGTAGCCTTTGCCTTCTCCAGTCGTCCAGGCCGTCTGGTTGACAAGGCAGTCGCGCCATACTACATCCACAGCCTCTCGAAGGAGTTTGAGCCGCTGATGCCCTTCCACCGCGACGGAAGGTGTGTTCAGTTCGATGACGAGCTTCGTGCTGCAGGCTTCGGGCATTACCTCGACTTCGACAGCTCATACTACGCCGCGACAGCACTCTATCAGCCCCTTGAAAGAATGTTCAACCTACACCCAGTAGTTAGGCTGCGGGAGTGGTTCAACAGCGTGCGTGTGAGTTTTTCTCCCCCGTTGGCATGGCTGATGGGACTCCCACGACCTCCTTGTATACCAGTGGCGCTCTCCCGAACATCCCCTTCCCAAAATGGCCGAAACACACAACTCAACGCCAGCTCATCTATTGTGCACTTCGCCAAAGTCGATGCCGCTGAGTCACGCCCCATCGATTCGCTGCAGGGTCTCCGGGACCTAGAGGAGCAGCTGCTGACATGTCGAAGGGTATGTATGGGGTGTGCTGGGTCCGCTGTGATCGCAGACGTCTGTGTGGATGCTTTCTATTGCCCGGTTTATTCCAGACGGCAGGAATCAGAGTCGCATTTGCTTCGGGTAAGACGTGGACTAGGGGACAGGCTACAGATGAAGCGGAATATCTAATTGGATACCATGTATTGTATGTGGGTTCTCCGAAATCCCCTAATTCAATTTCATTCGATGAGCTCCATCGCGGCAACAGAAGTTAGTGTCTCCTCCGAAGTCTCCGAAGACACAAATGCCGTCCTGTCGCCGAGTCCGAGCATACCTCCGCAAGGCTGTTGGCGAAATCTGATTGGGTCAACAAACCCCCCAGTCTTCTTCTCTGCTGCTCTGCTGCTCGTGGTCTTTTTGACCCTCACCGCATCCATCCCAGCAGTTCCCAGGGGCTTCCAAATTATGTTGGAAGTGCTAAACCAGAATTTCTCCTGGTTCTACATCGGCACGTTCGCAAGCGTCCTCTTCTTAATCGCGTTCCTGTTTTTCAGTCGGTTTGCTGACATCAGATTAGGGTCTGATTACGATGAACCAGAATTCTCGAGCATATCATGGTTTTCGATGCTCTTCAGTGCTGGCATGGGTATTGGTCTGGTGTTCTACAGCGTTTCCGAGCCCATTACCTTCTTGAACTACCCTCCCCTTCAATCCTATGGCATCCGGTCGGAGTTTATGCGCCAAAATGCGGTGCCGTTAACTCTGTTTCACTGGTGCTTCCATGGATGGGCTGTTTACCTTATCATGGGAATGAGCATTGCTTACTTTTCGTTCAGGCTCGGACTTCCTCTGACCATTAGATCGTGCTTCTATCCTGTCTTGGGAAGATACATTTTCAAATGGCCTGGTCATGTCATTGACGTCATCGCCGTTTTTGGTTGTCTATTTGGACTTGCGACGTCCTTGGGTGCTGGTGCAACGAACATCTCTGCTGGAATGAACTTTCTCTGGGGTGTACCAGACACCTCTTGGGTGCAAGCCGTGATTATTGTCGTTACTACGCTGTGCGCCATTGGCTCGCTGTTGTCCGGTCTGGACAAAGGAATTAAGATCTTGTCCAATGTGAATCTCACGTTGGCCTTCCTACTGGCATTGTTTGTCATTGTTACCGGACCCACGAGGCTCATCTTCGACGCGTTCGTGGACAACACGGGCGGCTACATTAATGTTTTGTTGCAGCGTTGCTTACGCACCGGTGCGTATGACCCTTACGAGAAGGAGTGGATGCAATCATGGACTATCTTCTATGTTGCATGGTGGGCCTCCTGGTCACCTTTTGTCGGTATGTTCATCGCTCGCATATCCCGAGGACGCACCATTCGGGAGTTCATTGGCGGGGTGATGTTGGTACCCAGTCTTGTCTCTGTCTTCTGGTTCACTGTTTTCGGTTCGACCGCAATACAATTCGACATGGACCCCAATGTTGCCAATGGAGAGATCACTAAGGCTGTCCAGGCCAACACTGCTGTCGCGGTGTACAAACTTCTCGAATACCTGCCATGGGCACAGGTCTCGTCAGTCCTTGCCATGGTAGTCATCCTCGTTTTCTTCGTTACCAGCTCAGATTCAGGGTCGTTCGTGGTCGACTTGCTGACGAGTGACATGGATACTTTGGTTGTGCCAGTTTGGCAACGAATATTTTGGGCCACCGCCGAAGGCGCTACGGCAGCAATTCTGCTGCTTGCCGGAGGCACAACAGCTCTATCAGGCCTTCAAGCGTGTGTCGTGTCCATTGGCTTTCCGCTGTGCATTCTGGTGTGCATTATGATGGTCTCCCTAGTTCGTGGATTATACCAGGATCCAAAGTTTCTTTTGGAAACGTCGCCAGACTTCGGAAAATCCCTCGAAAGAAGGGTAGACAAGTTTCTCAAGCGCGACCGATCGCAGTTGACGACGAATGTAGGTGGTACCCGTTGTGGAAGCTTCGACTCTGCACGGGGAGCTGCAGTCTCCACTGCTTCTGCCAAGCCCTTTGTGGCTGACGACCACATAATCAATGATGCCAACTTTGTATGAGATCAACGTTCCACTTTACGAACAGAAACTTTCCATTGTCGAATTTAATCCACTTTACGAACAGTAAAGACTCCCGTCCCCATTGTGATATTTAATCTGACCTATTAATCGTCAAATGGGCTTCTTTGAGGAGGCATCGCCGCTGGTCCGTGTGGGCTCACTGTTTCTGGACAATGTGAGCGTCTGCCGTTCTCGTTACGCAGGATGACTTGATGGACGTCTTTAATGCCATCGAGGCAGTAGACCCTGAGGTCCGACGGGAGTGTCTTCGAGCAGCCTGTCAAATGGAGCAGACTCCCTACGATCGGCTGGACGAAGTACCTGCCGAGAGGAACATCAGACAAATGTACACACAGGGGGGAGGACTGGTAGACAGGCGAAGCCCGCCTAATCCACTGGCGCCCTTTAATGGCCGGAAACGCGGGCTTAACGTGAAGGACCCAGCTCTGCACAATAATCCTCTACTGGGCCGTTTGTTGACCACCTGGGGTACGACTTGGATTCTGTTCTTTATATTTCTTCAGGAATTGATTCTGAATTTTACGACGTACGGTACATTTCACGCGCCGCGTTCACGCAACTGGATGATTGGGCCAGAACCACAAATTCTGCACGACATGGGCGGCCTGTCTACCAATCGCATACGCGAGGGTGAGTATGTACGTCTGTTTTGGTCCATGTGGATGCACTCCGGATGGATCCATCTAGGAATCAACCTTCTCTCGCAGCTGCAGTACCTCTACATATTCGAGCCTGATTGGGGTTTTTGGAGGACATTCAGCACATACGCGGTCAGTGGTGTTACCGGCAACCTGGTATCAGCGATTGCTGACCCCTGCTCAGTTACAGTGGGATCCTCAGGCGCCCTATTCGGCCTTATGGCTGCCATGGTTGCATATTGCATGGAATTCTGGCGGTCGATCCCTCGGCCGAAGATTATTCTAGCCTTCTCAGTCATAGTTGTCGTGAGTCCAGCAATGAGATTTGATGCAGCTAGTTTCCATTATTATGGGATTCACGAACAGCACCGACAACTGGGCTCATATGGGAGGTATGATCGGTGGCTTGGGATGGTCTTTCTTCTGCCTACCCGTCGTCCAAGTTTGGAGCCTCGGTGCCCAAATACCTGGCTACGAACCGAAGCCCGTTATTCGTAAGGCGCCTTTAGTTCGTAAGTTTCAAATTGCATGCAACCCGGGTTGCAAGTGCAGCCCATCCATGTTGGCGCTGCGGATGGCAGGCATTCTTCCTCTGGTGGCGATAATCTACTGTTGCATCTACTACTTATTCTGGCACCCAGAATTTCAACCTCCCGGACACGTGAGTTTCTCCGTAATCACCGCTTGCTGCTGTTGCCGCGCGGAGTCATCGCTCCCTGTGATATGCAACCCATGCTCAGACCCTAGTCTTCCGGCAGCTTGCCACTCGGATGATCCTTTCCCTCATGTTTGGACGTGAGAAGCGTAGTTTTTAGTGTGGATTTCAATGCAATAATGATATTCTGAAGTGAACTCCGGCTCCTCGCGTTTGGACGTCACTCCTCCATCAAAACCCGATAAAAGATTGCGCCGTCAATAACTCGAAACATTTTTAAAACCGACCTCTTACACCGTCGCCTCCAGTTCCGCCTTCCGCGCCAGCAGTGACTGCAGCTTTGCGGCACTGCGGCAGGTTGCAATCGCCTCGTCGAGCTCTGCGATGGAATCTGCCAGGCAACAGGACTGGGGTTCCTCTGATGGGACTCGACTCACTATATGTTCCTCCAGCCCAACCGACCTCGCGGCGTCCTTCTGTAAGGCTCTCTCGCCTTCATGGAATTCAACCACCTCCACAGCATCGTTGAACCGGGCCGTCTTCTTTCTAGGGCCTCGGCACTCCAGGGCTTGCTCTCTGGACATTTCCTCAGTCACAGTTTGTGGCTTCTTGACATCAGTCCTTTCAGTCTTCCGTTTCTTGAACAGACGGCCCATGCAACTAGTCATCCTGTGTAAATATTTGTATTATGCCGGCGTATGAGCTCGGCGTTAGTGCAGACTCCCTGCAGCTGTCAGACTCTGCTTTCTCACAGGATCTTTCTACCACGCCAATGACACATGAGAGATCACGGCACGCTATCCTCTCTCCTGGAATTGCTCGCGCACTACCCAAGGAGATCCGCCCCATTCTGCGCTTGCCCCAGGGAGGGATCGTTGACTTGGCTTGTGAGACGTCCCGAGACGACCACTCACCCTTGTCATCGCCCTTCTTGGACAGTCCTGTGCCGGGGACGGCCCGATCCAACCAGGAGTGGGTCGTGCACGCGCGGAAGGCAGACGTGCAGCTTTCTCCTGTGGATTTAGAATGTCCCCAGTTCTCGCAGCTCGAGTCTGCTTTGTCATTAAGCCAGCGGCAGCTGGATGAGTCTAGGGTCGAAGTGAACAGTTTGACTTCACAGGTAATAGCCTGTCGCGAGGAAAACTCTCGACTCACCAGGGATCTGCATGTCACCCAATTGGAGTTGGACATCATCCGAAACGAGTTGAAAGGGCAAGAAAACCTGCTTCAATCGGAACATGAGCAGATTAGCTACCTTAAGCAACAACTACGTGAGGATCTCAATAGGGTCACACAGAATCCGCAGAGCGAAAACGTGGCAAAGCGGAATTAGCGAACGTCATTACATCGAACATCGATGTCGTCGAGACCAACAAACTTCAAAGTGAACTCAGAGGTTTGGAGAGCGCGTTCGAAAGGGCCAATCTGATAATCGAACGCCTCAAGGAGGAGAATGCCACGTTGAGGGAGGAGTACCAGGAGTCGTGTGCATCGAGAGACGAGCTACGGCTCCGGATTTCTACCATGGAAGACCAGGCAACAGAGCTGGCTGACTCTCGCAAAGAGGTCAAAAAGCTGCTGAAGGCCTTAGAGGAGAGGAATGAAGAACTTCGATCTGTCAAGCGGGAGTCGCGCGTTCAATTGGAGCGGACAGCTGAAGCTATCAGAGACCGCCTCCAACAGAGCCTCGACCGTAAAGTAGAGGCGTTTCGACGGAAACATGAGTCTAAGGTGGCTAGCTTGCGTCGGGAACACGCGCGCCGTCTGCTCAAGGACGAACCTGAGACACCTGTCCGTCACCGAAGAGACGACCGATGTCGGAAACGGTCGCAATCCGTCGACCAGCGGGCCGCTAACTACAGGGAAATGTCACACTCGGAATTAGTAGACATGCGGAAGCAACTGCACGAAACTTTGGGAGAGGTGAACAGACACTTGCATTTCTAACATTCGAGGTCCTCGGCCAACTTGTCTATCGTGGCGGCTTTTCTGCGTTTCACCTGAAATGCGTAGAAGTCATCGTAGGACGCTGGCTTCGCCCGCTTCTTCTTGATGACATTGGCCGTCATCGTGGCGCCAAAAGCCCCCCACATCTCTCGGTTCCCAACGGCTTTGTGCTTGCCAGTTCTCTTATCAACAACTTTGACCCAGCCTTCAGCGTCAGCCTCTGGTTCATCTTCCGCGGTTAGCTCGAAACGGGTCATCCAGTCGTCGACTTCCCTTTTCAACTCCTCAGGCGACTTATACGCAGTTTCCGCTCGCTTCAGGGCGTCCAGGAGGCTCCAGCTGAAAGGCTTCGGTTCGTTCACGGCCATGACCTTGACGTTGAATGTGAGCCCTCCGCGCTCGCTCAAGAGGCATTCACGAATCATCGAAAATTCATAATTTCATTGCGTAGAGACAGCGCTTTCATCCGATTCTCCGATTCTACACTTTTCATCGCTGAGCTTCTTGATAAATCATTGTGCACTGTAACCACGGGTCTCGGTCAGAAAACGTCATTTTTAATCTGGTATAATCACGATGAGTGAATCCCTCCTTCTAGGCGATATAGCTGACAGCAAGGGCCTGCTTATCAGGGATTCCGCCGGTCCTCGCTTCGAAGTAGAGGCCTCGTTGTCTCGGGACATTAGCCAATTTGAGGTGGGGTACCAAAGGACATAGAGCTAGACGTCTGTCGACACCTATACCGGGTCGAATGATGGGCCTTGTCGACGGTTTCTGGTAACTGTTGTCTCTAAGGCAGTCAGAAAGGCTGTACAAAAGAATGCCTACTTGAGAAGAGAGGTGCTCAATCCAGTTCTGCTTCCGTATGGGTCCGTCAAAACTAGGCTGGCGTTGCCGTGCTCAGATATCGATCTGGTTCTCACAGGTGTGCAGGGGCACGATGACAACCGTCAGGAGGTCCTCCTGACCATCGCAGAATGTATCGACGCTGAGATCTTGGCGGAGGGGGCGAAGAGGAAGCGAAATAAGGCGTCCATTGGTGCATGGGTAGACGAGGTTTTCGTAATACCGTCGGAAACCATGCCACTACTGATGCTGCAAAGCTCCAAAATTCTGAAGAGTCATACGATTCAAGTGGACATCACAGTGCAGACCGAGAATCATACCGGCATCCCAACAGTAGTGCTCGTCGAGCGGTATCTCGACGACGCACCCAAGTTGAGGCAGCTGATGCTGGTTCTGAAGCAACTTCTTCGGAATGGAGGGCTAAACAAGCCCTTCAGTGGAGGCCTGGCCTCATACAGCTTGTTTCTGATGGCCGCTGCCTTCGTAGCCCAAGAAGACTCCTCACTTAGCGTTGGTCGGCTGCTCTTGAGGTGAGTGCGTGGTCTGCTCAACCTCAGATTGCTGGCCTTCTACTCAGGGTGTGATCTCCTAGAACCCAGCGTGACGATCGCAAACGAAAATGTCACTGAGCTCGTTGCGTCGTTTGACCCTACAACGATGTGCATCGCGCTACCGTCCCTGAAGACGCCAGGGATTACGGCAATCCACAGAGACATCCCTCCGAGGTTCCAGACCAACCCTCAGCATGTGGTCATCGTCGATCCTTGCAATACGAGCAACAACGTGGGGAGACCCACCTTCCAGTTTCCAGTCATTCAGGTGAGCATAGACGCTCGGATCACATAGCAATTTATGCGGCACCTCTATCTGGAATTCACAGTACGCCTGTGTCACTGTTGCCCCATCCGCTCTGAGGAAAACCTGGCGGCCATGACCACCACCTGCCGCAACATACTAAAACGAGCGCTCTACCTGTCGACGTTATGGCCGCGAGACCGCGGCTCGTGAAATGTTCATTGTGCCTCTAAACTTCCAAAGCGACGACGTCTAGAACTGCACAGGTGCCCACTGCCAGATGTTCATTCCCTGCGCGCTAAACTAGCAATGAAAGGCGAAATTGGGAAGGGAGGTGACTTCACTTAGTAATTTCCTGATTATGGAGGAGGCTCTGGCTCGTACCCTCTTCAATGCGAACCCAACGTCGATTCCTTCCGTCTCGTCATCGGATGCCCGCAAGAACAATAGATGGGACGACCAGTCAACTGCGGCAGACGGGAAAGACTTCTGGTCTTCCTATGCGTCCTGGCGGCTGCACAGACGAATAACAGACCTCACCAGCGCTCCAGAGTTTCTGGATGTGGAAGATGGCGAGGACTCGTGTCGGTTTCTCGTAGGCACACAAGAGGACTCGCTGTGGATCTACCACCTGCACAAGCAGCTGTCGGTATCTAACGCTCTCGAAGGGTTTCGGTCCAGTAGGCTTCCCGAGACTCAGACCTATAGCGTCACATCCTGCCGTCTAGCATCCAAGCAGCTACACAGTCGGAAGTTACGCCCTACACGGGCGGTTTTCGTGGGGTCGGGTCCCTCGCCGATGACGCTGGTCAGCAGCTTAGAGCCCTGCGCCAAAAGGGGCAAGTCCGAGCTACTTGTCACGGCAGTCAGGATGTGGGATATTAAGGAGAACCGCTTCGCGCGTAGTTACTCCCTTCCCACGGCCGTAGACGAATTCACTGCTTTCGCGGCATTTAAGTCTCGGCCTTTCTTTGTGGCGACCTATCCAGACGACCAAGGACGAGACTGCGCGTACTTATGGTCTACGCTGCACGAGAATGGTCCAGCTTTGTCCTACAGTCCGTTTGACGTATTGCAGACACACCACCGTCGACCAGCAAACGAGAAAAACCGCTTCGGCGGTGCCGTGGGCACGTGCTGCGATCCAATGACGTTCGCCGTTGCCTACGGAGACCATACCGTCGTGGTGTACAGCGAGAGCGCCAAGTCCGACGCATCCGCCTCTGTTCCTTGCCAAATGGAAGCCGTAATGATCATCGACATCCAGGATCGCATGCTGAACCTCGCTTCTGAGGCTATATCGTTCTTAAGCTTCAGTCCAGGCGGGGCCAGGCTCCTGATCGGCACATCACTTGCAGACTTCGGCACGCCACGATCGCCGTTGGCTGAGCTGATGGTGATAGACATGACGAAAACACCGCCGGAGTATGTCGGCAGATTACTGAACGCTCCCTCAGTGCGCCGCACCAGGCTACTGTTTGAAGGAGATTCGCCTAAATCAGAAGAGGGTGAAGTGGACCCTGACGACAGACTATTTGGCTACTCTACGACTGAAGTGGAGGCCAAGGCAAGATTAACCATCTTGGAGCAGAAAACATGCGCCTACCACCATATTAGCACCGTGGCTGCGCGGCTCTTGCCTTGCTGGACGAACGATGCCCACCACCTAGTTATGGGTCTGGCGACTGGAGGCTTTGGCATCTGGGACGCACGAGAGTTGAGGTTGAAGCGAGTGGTGGTTGGCGAGCTTGTTGAGCACGTCGCCTGTTTCCAGAACCACGACACTCTAGTTGTGACGTCTGGGTCTTCCGTGTGTTTATGGCAAGTCGACCCTTTGGTTGCAGGGGTTTTGGCGAAACGCCGTCGGTTAGATGCTGACATTAGTGAGATCCGCGAGGGTTGTCAACTCGCTGAATAAAAGTCTAAAAACTATGAGGATCGCGCTTGGAGTCACTATCGCGCTCGGCAGCCTGATGCCGGGTACGCTGTCTTATAGGGACGGAGACCAGATTCCTGTCTGGGCGAACCGGTTCAGCCCACTTCACAATCCGCAAGAGACCTTCAGTGTAGAGGACTTGCCCATATGTGAGCTCTGGGCAGAAACCGTGACTCGGAGAGACATCTCCTTTGGAGAACTTATTTCAGGACATGCGCCCGTTCTGTTTTCGAGACTCCATGTCGGTTTTAAGGTGGACTCTGAATCGCGAGAGCTCTGCAACATGCGTCTCCGGCCAGAAAATGCCCAGGAACTTGGATCTGCTATTAGGGCTAAGTATCTTGTGGAATACTCTATGGATGGTCTGCCTGCCAGCGTGCCTCTGGGTGCCATCTCCAAGGACGGCACTCCCCTACTGTACACGCACAAGGATGTGGTTTGCACCTCCAAGGACGACAAGGTAATATCGTTCTCCATCACTCCGCGCTCTCTCGTGCCGCTGGACACGAACGACACGATAAAATTCACTTACTCGCTGAAATGGACTGAGGCCGTGGATGCTGCAAGCCGCACTCGCGTTCTGAGACCTGCGACCCGACACACTGAGAACGAGATTCTGACCTACGCAACGTGTAACGGGATGATGATGGTCGCTTTGCTCGCCGGAACCGTGATTCATCTGCTTAACAAGGCCGCTTCTAGCGAGGTAGATGTCGAAGGGCAAGAGGAATCGGGCTGGAAGCAAGTACAGGGTGATGCGTTTCGGAAGCCGAGCCAGCTGCCTCTGCTCTCTGCCATCGTCGCAGCAGGCGTCCAACTCTCATGCACGGTGACAACTTCGATTGTCATCGCAGAGGCTACAGGTATGCAGTCTCACCAGTTCCTAGACACGCTGGTGTGGACCTACTGTGGGTTCCAGACTGTGGCTGGGTTCGTGGGCTCGTATTACCTGCGCATGTTCCAAACGAAATCCGTTTCACAGGCCTACCTGCTGCAGTGGGTGGTTTTCCCCCTGTTCCTCTTCTGCGTCCTTGTGTACTTCAATACGATCTCATTCGCCTACGGCACGACTGGGACAGTCACACTCTCCTTCCTACTGACAGGCGTCGGACTACTCGTCGTAGCCAACTTACCGTTGCACCTCCTAGGGGCCCGGGTCGGTTTGATGCTTTTCAAATCCATGACTCCTCCAGCCCGTGTGACCTCCCTCAGCCGCCCCCTTCCCGACAATTCGCACTTCCTGACCGCTGCGGGCTTGGTGTTGCCAGGCCTCGTCTCTGTGGGCGGTAGCGCAGTGCACTGGACATACTTCTTCGGAGAACTATGGAGCAGTTCTTCCTTTGGACAGTGGCAGGAGATTCTCATTGGGTTCATTTTGCTGCTAACCTTACACGGACTTGCTGCGGTGGTGGCTGTATTCGTGATGCTAAACAGTGAAGACCACCGATGGCCTCGGTGAGTGACGGGAGCTCTTCCAACTCAGCATCTCCGTAATGAGTGGCATTTCCGCTGGTGTGACCTTGTGGCTATTCGGGTACTTCTTCCTTTTGAGGAACACTCTGGTGACCGGTTTCTTCCAGCTCGCCCACTCCATTACTATTCTATCGATTGTCTCTGGTATGGTGGCCTTAATGTGCGGAGCGGTAGGTTCCATGTCTGTCGCGTTGTTTGTCAGAAGACTCTACACCTCCCCGAAGGCCGATTAAGACTGCTCGTGGTCGCTGCTGAACGCTGATTAGACTGCTCGTGGTCGCTTCCGAAGGCTGATTAAGGATGATTGAGTGATGTCGCTAACTCGTGGAAAGCAGATTAAGGCTGGGTATGTGTACAACAAAGCACAAAGATCATGGGCTATCATAAGCTAATATCGTCGTCTGGTGCTTCTGGTGCTTCCAGAGGCGTCGGGTCCTCTGACTTGCTGGCCTCCTCCTCCACAGCGCCACCCTGAGACAGCTTCTCCCCGTCTGTGGGTTCAGTCATGGGGGTTTCGGGCAATACGGACTCTGCAGTATCCGGTCTGGAGCTTTGGGTTGTCTTGCGGCGTTTCTTGTCACCTTCGGATGTCGTCGTTCTGCGTTTTCGCCCCGTGTCAGACGCCTCCTTCTTCAGCTGGCGAACTAACGTTTCCGCCCGTCGATTGAATTCAACAGCTGATCTGGATTGAAGGTACCAGTCGTAACGAAGGATTGAGTCGCACCTGGCATGGATCCTATAGCGGTCCCACAACCCGTATCCGAGGATGGCCATAATATTTAGCAACCAGCGGTCCTCGGTCTCGTTAAAGAGCTTACGAACAGAGGACTGAGACCAACCAGCGAGGTGAGCCTCTTGCCAGGGATTGCGGCACTGAGTTTGCTTCCTGAATGAGGAAAAACAGCATAAACCTACAGTCGAATGATCTTTTCAATGTCCAGTCTGCGGTCTATCCCCACCTCCCCTGTTGTAATGCGGGCCACAATCCTCTTTCCGTCAGGGAGGCTTTCGATGTGCTTCCAGAAGGCGCTGCTGTACGCCTGCACTTGCCGAGGTGTTTTGTGTGGTCCGATCTCCAAGTTGATCTCTCGAAGATCGTTTCTTCCATGGATCTCACAACCTCGGACAAACGCCTGAAAGTCGCGTCTGGACCAATCGCCGAAGCCTTGGGCCAGGCCATCTTGTAGGTGCTCCTTGACGTCCAGCAGGCGAGCTGTTAAGACGTCAGAGTCTTCTCCGTTTTCCTCAGCAACAAATCGTGCTTGAATTAGCTCGAATTCCTCATCATGGAGAGCCATCAACTTTTCTCGAGGATAGAACTGCCACTCTTGCATAGGAGGCAGTCTGGTCTGCTGGACCTTCTGACTCTTCAGCGCCTGCTTCATCACTTGCTCCATCCTGTTCTGCTCAGCACGTGCCTTCCGCTTGGAGTGCTGTTCTTCAAGATCCTCCGCGGCCATCGCGAGCCACGCCTCTTTCTCCATCCTGGCCTCCTCAGTGTCAATGTTCCCTGAGAAAATCTCAGCAAGGTAGTCCGCGTTCATTTCCTTAGTGGATCTGCTGGATGAATGTGAGAAAAAACGCATACAGTCCGAGTAGTATCGCTTCTAACGCGGCTTGCATTGCCGGAGACCTTACCTAAAATCTAAGAGGCGCTTCTTCACGTGCGCTTGCAGCTTGTTGTTGATTTCGACGTGCTTCTGCTCGCCTCGTTGTAAGATGAGGTTGAAATCGGCCTCGGACAGTTCCTCCATCGACACGCCAGCCTTGAAAATACGGTCAGCGCCGTACTGCACCATACTCATCAACTCCCCCTTGGCAAGGTGTCGATTCTTGGAGCTGTAGCCGCCCTGCTGGATGACTGCGGAGTCGAGCTGCAGTTTCATTGTGGCCTTTTCGAGGACTTTTTCTTCGATTGTGTGCTCGTGAATCAGACGATAAACGTTGACGGGTCTGGTCTGCCCAATACGGTGTGCTCGATCCATAGCCTGCAAATCAACCTGTGGATTCCAATCAGAATCGAAAAGCACGACAGTATCGGCCGCAGTGAGGTTGATTCCTAAACCACCAGCCCGAGTAGACAGAAGGAACACTGCGATTTCCGAGCCTGGGGCGTTGAAGCCCTCGATAGCAGCGTCTCGATCATGGCCGGATGTGCTCCCATCAATTCGACAGTACTTGAAGTATCGCAGCCGGCAATAATCGTCCAGAATATCAAGCATACGCGTCATTTGGCTGAAGATGAGCACCCGAGACCCAGAGGCGATCAAACGGGTCAAAAGGCGATCAATGAATGTCATCTTCCCGGAGTTCTTAATGAGGTGTTCGCCAAATGGGTCAGCGGTTGGTTCCTCATAGCCCTCGAACAGGTAAGGGTGGTTGCAAGCTTTGCGAAGCTGCATCGCCAGGTTCATGAGCCTCGATCTGGAAGGCACTCCCGCACCATCATGTGCAGCGTCGGCGTTCTTGGCCAGTAACGCCCTGTAAAGCTGCTTCTGCATTTGGGAGAGCGGGATGTAGAGCAGTAGCTCCTTCTTAGGAGGGAGGTCCACTGTGACCTCAACCTTCACTCTTCGAAGCATGAAAGGCCGGAGAATTTTGTGCAGACGGGTAACGATCTCCGCGTTCTTAGCTTCTCGGTCTGATTGGGAAATCGTGTCGTCTTGGCTCGTGAGGTCAAATACAGACTCAAACTCCTCTGAGGACGCAAAGATTTCGGGAAACAGAAAGTTCAGCAGCGACCACAACTCGTGAAGGTTATTCTGAAGAGGCGTGCCAGTCAAGAGAAGTCTAAACTCCGTCCGGAACGTCCGAGTTACCTGTGACAGCTTAGAAGCTTCGTTCTTAATCCTGTGTGCCTCGTCAATGACTAAGTAGCGCCAACGCATCTTTTGTAGTAGATTCTTCTCCCGAACACACAACTCATAGGATGTGATGTAGACGTCATAGGCCCCGGGAGCGAAGGCCGTCTGTTTCATCAATTCGCGTTCATCCTTGGTCCCATGAAATTTGAACGCCTTCAATGCGGGACAAAAACGGTTGATCTCTGACAGCCAATTTCCCAACGTACTCTTAGGAGCCAGCACGAGATGGGGCCCCTCGATGCTCCTAAACTCCTTCAAGTACGCAAAGAGAGTAATGGTCTGAATTGTCTTCCCAAGACCCATCTCATCGGCTAAGATACCGTTCAAACCGTTTTCGTATAGACTGATGAGCCAATTAAGACCCTCCAGCTGATAGTTCTTCAACGTAGCCCCGGTAAGCAAGGAGGGCTGGACTGAGAGACGTGTTATATTCTCCTCAGGGTCCTCTTCCTCCTCTGTGGGCCGTCGACTGCGCTTGCTGGTTTCCTTCTTTTTTTTACTATTCTTGGCTTTGGCCTTGGAGTTGGATCGGGCCAGCACGCCTTCGATAAAACTCTCACTCTCTTGCAGCAGACTTCGAAGACTAACAGTGCTGAGGTCAATAGACTGTGCTCTGCGTCGATCATCGTGTTTCCTTTTCTTGATCAACTCGCGTGCCAACTGCTTCCTCCGGTTGACCCTAGTAACGATTAAATCGTCGTCTTCCTTAGTCTCGCCGATGTTGGGCCACAACTCCTCGCTAGGGCTCGCCTTGCTCTCCGCTTTGGATACAGAGGTATCCACAGCAGAGCTCGCGTCCGACTCGTCACTCGATACATGCCTCTTCCTCGTAGATCGTCTCACACCGACTTTCGTCGGCGTGGCTTCCTTTTTTGGTTTCTTCCTTGAGTTCCTCGAGGTCATGGCTCTCCAATGTAAAGCCGATAATTAACGTCAATTGCGCCGTCGCTCAGTGTGATTCGTGCATCTGGTCAAATGTTTGGACACAACAAAACTTGTCAAAGACTGATTCAGCGGTCACACAGACGCCATGATACGGTAAGACCACATGGAATCCAATCGACTGCTTAAGGGGCACAGATAATCGCCATTTAACCCGGCAATCGATATCTAGACTCATGGAGTGTATCTCCCATAATCTTCAGCATCAAGTTCTCAAGCCCAAACAAATGGGATACGCGTAGAAAACAGGTTGCCACTTATTGTGAAAATATGGGAGCCAATCAGGCGGTTTCAAGCGAGTAGTGACATGAAAGGGAAGGCTAACGTGTCAACCCAAAAATATCCTTACCAAGCACGACAACAATGCCTCATAAGGTACCGTTTCGTTCTGACCCCGTGCATTCGCACACGTTCGCATGTCTCATCGTTTCCAGGAACCGTTGCCCCTAAACCAAACCGTGACCGTCGGTCTGAATGGGAAAGAGTTCACAGTCACGCGACTGGACAAACAAGAGAGCCAGTCCCTTCATCCGAGTGAGAGTGAGAGTGTGGTAACGTCAATGGATGAGGAGGTCCCCCCCAGCGACTGGGACAACTTTCAGGCCAGCTTGGTGAGTTGGGATAGAGTTGACCACAGGTGGTGTCTGCAGTTCAAGCAGTGGAAGCCGTTCAAGCGATAGAAAAGTGTCAAGCACGGCCTAAGTGACGTGAAGGATACCGAATGATACCGAAATGCGTCTTTTGTGTGCCGTGCACGCTGAGAAGACTTGAGCTAACCGAATCCATGTGGCCCAAGAAGGGCCTTAGTGACACCATGTCACGCGAAGCCACCCATATCGAAGTCGGGGTTAAATCCGAAACCGTCCAACGAAAGCAAGCCGTTCAACGAATCTTGCGTGAGCTAAAGAGCCTCGACTGGCGTCCGGCAATGGAGGATGTGGCAACGTCACCACATCACGCCATCAACGACGTAGAGAAGAGTCGGCGGATATACGAGCAGACAGGCGTTTTCTTCAAGCAGGGGAACAAAAACCTCCTCTGTGTTAGGGAGCATCCAGTGTTCAAGGGAACTGGAGGGTGTCGGAATCAAGATGGATTCTCCGTCTCAAGGATAAAGGTCGACGACGAGAATGAGTTTTACATTTTCTGCGTATGCGACGGACATGGCTTGAGTACGACTGATGAGGGCGACAAGCCTGGAGAGAAGAGTCCTGGCCATCACCACAGGGCGGGCGATGTTTGCTCCCGTCGAGGTGTAAGGTGCCTTGTGGAACTGATAGAGCTGTCACTGAGAGCACCGAATGTCAGAGCACTCATTCAGAAGGGACAACAATCCGTCGTGGAAGCATATTTCAGCTACGTTTTCGGATGCATTGACGACCTGATGGGCGACTTGCCTGGAGGCACCACGTGCACTGTGGTCATCATGGATATCGCCAAGGCCTTCGCCTATTCAGCGTTCGTCGGTGACTCCTCTGGCGGGTTCGTTTTTCGTTCCCGAAAAGGAGACGCTAAAGCCCGAGCCCTCGGCGAGTACGACCACAACTTCGCGAACCCGAAAGAAATTGAAAGGCTGTCAAGACTCTTCGGCCGCGATGAGATGATGGAACTTCGACGCAAGGGCCAGCTAATCACTCAGACCAAGTCGAACGCGACGAAGGCGTTGAACGTGACCAGGGCCTTAGGTGATCGCGAGTTCGAGCATGTGGGCAAGACAGCCAAGCCTGACTGCAAGGTCTGGCTCGTAACTGAACCTGTAGAGTTTCTGATCATTGGATCAGATGGGGTATGGGACATGATACAGTTGAGTACCGTGGCGGATCACTTGTCACGCGTTCAATCTACCGATGGACTCTACCATCTTGCCTCTCGAGTGGGTTCCGACGCGATGATTCGCTACCAGAAAGCAACCGGAGGCGCTTGCGACGACACTACACTCCTCCTAATCGACGTGCGACCGCTGGTTCAGCTGATGGTAAGCAGGCTTCCATAGTGACTTTTTAGGTTTGAATCCTGACGATAAACAACACGAACAGGTTCCTAGTATGCGACTTGCGACTTCCTCGATGCTAGGACGATCTAGAGCTGTCGGTTACTCCTCTTGAGTTAAGCACATCCTGAACCACGTGCAGGGCAGTATTTTCTGGTGTGCTCATTGCTGCCGCAATGGTAGCACCCACCAGAAGTTTCCGGTTTATCAGGACAGTTTGCAACGTGATGGGCTTTAGATCCGCAGATGAAGCACTTGAAGTCGTTGTCAGGGCAGTCAGCTCGCAGATGGTCATCCGAACCGCAAATGAAACACTTAGGGTTTGTGACGTGAGGGCACTCCTTCTTTCCATGGTCAGTCGAACCACAAAGGTAGCACTCGAATGGTTCCGCGTCAGGATCGACAGGTTTCTTTACTTTCGGATGCCGTTCGCGTGGAGGGTTGGGTGTACGTTTGGGTTTGCCACACTGCCCTGAGAGGTGGCTGGTCTCTCCACAGATGTAGCACACTGCGAAAGCCAGGTGGTTGCATTCCGATCTTTCCTCTGGACAATCTCTTAACCGGTGGTCCTTCGAGCCACAGTTGAAACACACCTGAACTCCCTTGGACTTGTTCAGTGGGCAGAGGGCCATCACGTGGTCCGGACACCCGCAACACAGACAACCTTCTCCCTCGACCTTCATTTTCCGAAGGGCATTTTCCATGGGGAATGCTTTCCGACGGGTGGCCTTCGGCTGTGGCGTCCCCCCTACTGTGACGTTGCCTTTCTGACCTTGCCGTAGCCAGGCCAATCTACCCAGGAGCTTGCGTTGGAGCTTGCCAGAGAGCATAACACTTTGATCGTGGGGCTGGTCGGATTTTCGTTTGTCCCATTCTACGTTGGAAACTTCAATGCGTAACTCCAGGGCGGAAATTTTGGCCTCGATCGTAGAGACATCCCACGTCCCAGACGGTGTCGTTTTAACTAGCTTCTCATGTTGCTTCTGGAGGTGGGCGGATTGCCGGTCAGCCTTTTTCTTCTGCTTCTCCTCACGGATGACTGCCAAACGGCTTGGGAGTTTGGACATGGACAAGAAATCGTCAGTTACGGAGTAGTGCACATCAACAAGTCTTCAGCAAAGCTACTTGGGATAGTCATAACGCTAAGGCGTTATTCCGTCTAGAGGTGCTTCAGGGAAGCATCTGGGAACTGGCTAAATAATCTTCCCACTGTTTGACGTTGCGGTTGAACGTGAGCATGCTTTTCTGAGGCGTCGTGGGCAGCTCGAAGAAGTCCCAAATTGACTCCAGTACCAGCGATGGTAGATGACCAAGGAACGGAACCTTCTTGACTAATGCTCGCTGCCACCAGTCTATTTGTTGGGGAATCACTGTCCGAGCATTGCACGAGTTGCTCGGAGCTACCAGCATTATCATCACCGTGCGTTTCCGGCCAGGCAAAGCAGGATCCGCCAGGTCGGTGGGAGCGATGTGGTGCGTCCGTGACACGCTCACAGTGGCAGTTTGCAGCAAGTTACACTGCTCGTACGTGATTACGCAGGAGGCGAGCTTCTCGATGAAACCGACGAACTCCAGGTGGCGAAGATTGGATGAGAGCCAGTCTCGTCTGGAACCAGGCTCAAGGAAGGCCGACACCGCTCTAATTACCAGCTGGTGACGGGTTCCGCTCGTAACGTCGAGACCGGGGATCAACTCAGCGAAGAGAGGCAGCACGTAGGTGATGAGCTCCTCCAGACAAAGGTAGACCTCTTGGAAGTCGTCGGGGTGTAGGTTGTTGATGTAGGAGACAAAATGTGCCCCCGATTGTCTCATCTCAACCACTGCAGGCAACTCGGACAGCCGACAGGGACAGTTCCTTCTCCTAGAAAATGATGACTGGTCCGCGACCGCATAGCTGCCGGCCTCTGTGGTGTTGAGCAGATCGCTTAAGCTTCCTTCGTGCCTAGACATCCGTGTCTGTAGCGGGATTACAGGGAACAGCGACGATCCGAGGACGTCCACCACCCCTGCGGCTGCGTTCCGCTCCATAGGAACGATGAGATCTCGTAGGCGTTTTGCCAACAGCGGTGACAGCGACATCGGAAACGAAGCACAGCAAGGTATCATATATTTTTGTCGCCCACAACATGCGGAAGTGCGGACCCAGTCATTGTCTGTTGGCTTTTTCTACGACCATGCCTGGAGGTCCCTGAAGATCTTAGGGTTGATATGAATACCTTTCTTTGCAGGACGACCTTCCCACTGATGCCTTACGTCAACCGATACTATCTCTCTGAACTTGGAAACGCAAAGCACTAGCTCTGGCCCGAGATGCCACACAAAGGCCTTCCTCTCGTCGTCCCATGCGCCCTGGTCCTTTTGTAACTCGTCGTGGCTCGTCTTTGTTTTCTTGCAGGGCTTTTCGGATGAGTCAGAACCCTCCGACTCGCGCTGCCTTTTATTCATGACGCTGGCGAAACTTTCTGGCTGATCGAATCATTATCTGATTTCGGAAACCCCCCCTGCAAACGTTCTGCCCGCGTTGCTGAGATTCACATGCTCGAGCGGTCGATGACGTCACTTGTCAAGTTCGCGAAGAGCCTCATTCAACGAAGACCACTGTTGTAATTCCTTGAACACCTCCACAGGCACATGTATTCCCTTCTTCGTAGGATTACCATTCCACAAATGGCGAATGTCAACGGCTACCTGGCCTCGAAACTTTGACACACGAAGCACCAGGTCGCTGCGGACGTTCCACGTAAACTCCTTCTTCACGGTGTCCCAACTCCCTTGCCCGGATGTGATCACCGGCTTCTCCACAACCTCGGGCGGCGTCTTCTCCACAACCTCGGGCGGCGTCTTCTCCACCTTCTTTGCCTTCTCAGCCTTCCTTGCCTTCCTTAGCTTCTTGCGTTCGTTTCGTTGCTCGCCATCGCTGCTTTCGCTGCTTTGGTTCCGAGATCTCTTCTTTCCCATCGAAATCGCTGAAATCGATGGAAGGTGAGTCTCCTCTCATTCACGTCAATCAGGATTCAAAG
Source organism: Porospora cf. gigantea A (assembly GCF_019968955.1). Lineage (NCBI taxonomy): Eukaryota > Apicomplexa > Conoidasida > Eugregarinorida > Porosporidae > Porospora > Porospora cf. gigantea A. The sequence continues at coordinate 9,609 of NW_027151373.1, read as the reverse complement.
GTTTACTCTCCAAGGCGACGCAGTTGGCAAGAGATGTCACCGACTCAGTCAAGGAGTCTACCCGCCATACTGCAGTTGTGAGCCGGGCACCAGCCTCCCGCTGGGCGTCCTACAGGGTACAGGCGCCCCGCCTACACGACTTGCGGGCTATGTACTCGTGTGAGAGGTGTGCGGAGTCGGGCTCCTCTCATTTTAAACTGGTGAGTGTGAATAGCAACTATGATAAGCCCTCGTGTACGGAACTCACAGGAGCGGACCTTCGGAAGTGCTTACCAGCTTGGTTATGCACTCATCATCCCTATCTAATCAGGTGCAAAGTCAGCGTTGAACGTACTGAATGCTGGGTAGACTGCGACGAGAAAGACATATTGCCCGTTCTGGATGGCAGGCTCGTAGTTAAGCTCGTTCCTGTTCCCCACGACATCAATTTGAAGTCCTGTGTGGGCGTGGGGTGGGAGACTGAATGGACGTCGATGTCGCACTTGTTCGTACCCCAAGCTACCCATCTCTCACCACCTCCTGTGCAGCCGACACCAACCCCGCGAGTAACGACTCCTCCAGTGCAGCACGCTTCAGCAGACGAACGTGCCAGACTGGCCGTGGGCGATCATCAACGTGAGTCCCGATGCCTACCATCATTCAGAACGGCGAGACCTCGAACATCGGCGGCTCCAAGAGAAGTTGGGCGCCTCAGACGAGCTGGCAGGCCACGTCCGACAGTGGGCTCGTGGCCCAGGAGGAGAAGTGAAGGACATTCGCGTGCTGCTCTCCACGGTTCAAGATGTAATGTGGGCCGGAGCAGGATGGGAGGCGATTTCATTCGGCCAGCTCGTAGCCAATCGAACCGTGGTCAAGAAAACCTACTTCAAAGCCATCAGAGAATGCCACCCTGACAGATCAGAGAAAGGCGACGGACGCCAGCGGTTTCTGGCGCAGTCCGTGTTCCACGAACTCAATTCGAGCTGGGCGAAGTTCCAGACTGAGCTCTCAGAGTGAATGGGATTTCAGGTTGGGCGAAGTTCCAGACTGAGCTCTCGGTGAATGGGATTTCAGGTTGTCATGTGGCCGGTCGTTGTATCGATACAATGCGTGTGTGGCTGTTGCTTGCGTTGGTGTCGGCTAAATGCGGTGACGAGCTGGAACCATTGAAGCTAGATCCGGTGGATGTGCTGGCTGGGCAAGTCAAGGGTGTCTATGTGAGTGTGGAAGGCAGGTCTCACCGCAGGAAGGCATTAAACAGGCAGAGGTGAACGCTGTCGGCGACCCAAAGCTGCTGTCAAAGAAAAAAGAGAAGATGTGAGTGGAGGAATACATCTACACAGCCTCGCCAAGATCAATGGGGTGATCCACGAGTCTGGAGGTGAGTCAGATGAGTTACAGAATGCCAAAGTGAAGCGCAAAGACAACGCAGCCGGGCTGAAGAAAATTATTGAGCACGCAATGCGGCAGCCTGGGTTGCACCGCGATGAAGCCGTTGAGAGCCCTAGGTCATGATGACGGTGAAAACTCCTAATTAATGCCTGACCCTGACCTGCCTTCCCTTCGTGCGAGCGGTCGCGAGTTCAGTCGCAGGTGCAGGCGCTCATCCACCGTAAAGAGAGTCATGCGGCAAGTTAGGGCGTCAACGCCCATGCTTAGCATTATCGCACTGCTCTACGTGGTGTTTGCGGTGGTTGGCCTCGTTTTGCACTACGTCTTGCCGGCCTTTCCCCTTGCGGTACTGGTAGTGCAACTGCTTGTCGTGGGCCAGCTCTTCCGATTTGTCTTACGAGTCTCGACGTTCCCGGGATCTCTGTCGTTTACGCGGAGGATGATAGAGAACCAGATCAAGGCGCAATCGCTGCAGTCCCTTCACTGCCACGTCAGTCAGCTCAAGCTGTTCTTGGAGGCGCTGGACGTCGGCGTGCCCAACGAAGAGCTACGGATAGGCTCTCTCTGCACCACACTGCAGACACTTTCGGTGCTGCACCGGTCAGTGATCCACATGGACCTCGCTGTCAAGATGGACGAGCTGATTTCAGTTCGGGGGCGGGGAACTTCAGGCAGCACTGAATTGTTCAACACGATAGGGCTCATCCTCAGAATGGTGGACTCGCTTGACGTCCAAGTTAAACCGGAGTTGGCAGCCACTCTCTCACTTCCGTCCGTCACGCCTATTGCGAAAACTTCAGGCGCTCACCTCACTCTTTTCGGGCTCTTTAAGCGGCTGGAGGTTCTGCGTCAGAGACGAGAAGCGCCTCCAGACCTCGCGGTTATGAATGGGCTGTCCGTGGGGCCTGGTGCGGTGGGGGTGGCGTTGGATGTTGTTAGCGACTTGGAGGCCGCTCTGCGCATGCGCGACGCAAACGGCAAGGATGCTGGGGTGAACGTGGCTCCACTGGGTTCGCTTCGCCTCTTGAGCAGCGAGATGGTCGTCAATCGCTCGTCTCTTCGGTTTTTCTTACGAGCTGGAGACCCTCGAGTGCTCCTGGAGGCGCATCTTACTCCTCCGTCGGATGTAAGGCCACTGGTTATGAGAGCGGCTGTTGCTGCCTTGCACCACTTTGGCAACGTCGGTTCGCCCTGTGTCTCGGTCCTTCTCAGTGTGATCTCCACGTGAGTCCAGCGGGGACGCATTATTCAGCTCCAAAAAACCGGTTGAGGCTGATGACGACATGATGAGACTTATGGATTGGGCCACTCGCTTGGACACGGAGGGCCTCCCAGATTCCTTGAATATGCTGAAGGATGGCGATGCCATGTTCTGCTTGGGATCCTACGTGCTGAACGAAGCGATACTGATTCGGTTGGGGGAGAAGGGGCTTGGTTTGAATGCACCTCCTTTAGAGACGGAGCTCGACGAACTCGGTGCCCTTATGAAGCCCGTGGTTCTTTTCTGCAATCCCAACGCTGGCGCCTGCGAGCTTCACGGCATCTCCGACGACTGGCTCGCCTTCTACGTTGACCGGAATATCACGTTCTGCAGCTACAACTATAGGGGATTTGGAAACTCCCAAGGGCGCTCCTCTCCTGTAGCGGTATGCGACGACTCTGTGAAGATCGTAAAGTACCTCACTCATGGCCTCGGTCTGCGCGGCTCCCGATGCATCGGTGTCCACGGCCGATCCATAGGTGGTCTAGGTGCCGCTGCCGTCGCTCACTACGCGAGCGAAAGCGTAGGCTGGATATGTACAGACCGCACATTTTCGACGCTGGAGTTGGTGGGGAAGGCGATGCTCGGTCCTCTGGCTCAACACGCGATGGTAATAGGAGGATTCGGAGCTGACAACGTCCGCAATTTTTTAGCATCTGATAGCTACAAAGTAGTGTGCTGTGACCCTCGTGACGAGATCGTACAAGAAGAGTCCTCTTTAAAGGTTGGCATTGCCCGGACACTGGCCCCCTATAGCGGACCGACCACCGTATGTCTGCAGACACAGTTTCTGTTGGCTTTAGTGGAGACACCGGAAGAATGCGCTAAGGCGGAGGGGGCGAACTCAAGCGTCGCTCGGCATTTCATGAAGTCACATGCTGGGGAGAGCCTGCTTAGCATGGCCACAGCGATCCTGGCGGCGCTGTCACACGTCGACGCCGCAGGACTTCAACTGAAAGAGACACTGGAGAGTCCTGGACGGCTGAAGGACTTCCTCTCCGTATTGGCCGCCTACGGTCCCAGACTCGACAAGGTACCCCGCGAGACCAGGCTGGATCCCGAGGAGCGAGTGGAGAAGATTTACAGTCAGAGCAGGTCCAAGGCCCTGAGTGGGCTCGGTCGGTCCCGTGATGCCCTCTTGCGCGTCCTCAGCCGGCCACCTACAGTGGAGCATCTGATCAGCCCTGAGAGGCCTCTTGCTACTGCGGTCTTACGGAAAATCGAAACTGCTGGTCGCGCACTAGTCGACTTTATGGCTTACTTGGAGACCTGGCTGGCATCTCGACCGCTGGAAAATTCACTGAAGACCGGTCGTCTAGTAGTCCTCTCAAATGGCCACAACGGGAGTCTGCGTAGCGAGGAAGAAGCCTGGTTGGACCTGCTCTTGTATGCCAGCCCTTTGCGTGGTGTGCTGTTGCATGCATGATCTATATGGCAAATATGACTAGCAGCCTGTCACCTGACGTCATCAGAACAGCTTCCCCAAATCGCACGACAAGGCGACAGCTCGCCGGTTTAAACGAGTTGAAGGATGATCTAAAGACTCTGCAGCGCGGATTTGTATCAATAGATCAAAGCCGCATAGTGCGTCGCGTGGCTCACGAGCCTCGACAGAACAATTGGGAGCACACAGTGCGAACAGAGATCGCTCGTGGAGTGACCAAGCAGTTGACAACCAGATCCAAGGGGAGCTCGAAGATTGCACAGGACCCTGTGGAGAAGACAACCACTGTACCTGATGGCCCTCTGACGCCCCAACTCACCAGGTCATTGTCACGCGCTGAGAAGCGTAGAAGTCGTGTGGACCGCGTGAAATCCAAGGAACGATTCCACTGCACATCTCCAGGTCGCCGACGACTAAGCCCTCTCCAGTATTGTGACACCTCTAGGGAACGGGAGGAGATGAGTGCTCGGTGGATCTCGGAGGGCGATACGAAACGGATCAGAGACGTGGTGGTTGTTCCGGGTGACACGCAGTCTCGATCCGTCTCCGCCCGCCATGCCCTGGGAGAGCCGAGCACCCCAATGAGGCACACGGCCCTTGAGTTGTTTTTCTGGCAGAAAGTGAAGGAGGAATATCCTCTGGACTGGGAGGAGAGAGCAAGCAACGTGATCAGGCAGAAACGCGATGGACATATCCGTTTGGCCCTCTCCAAACCACTACCAAACGCACAGACCCACCTGGCGCCCACAAATCACCAAACGGAAGATGGCCTCTCACACAACGCGGACGTCACTTCCACAGGCTCCTCACGCCAACGAAGCTCCCGAGGAGGCCAGCGACCAAAACACCCATCTCGACCACGCCAACGAACTTCCCGACGAGGCCAGCCGAAATCCGAGGAGGATCTGTCCTCCGGATCTTCAGACACGACCAGTGGCGCCATAAGCCAGGTCGCTGTCCCAACGTCCTTCGACACGGCTGACGTTTCAGGCGTCGGTTCTTCAAAGGCTATTGCTATTTCGTCGGTCTATCACAGCCAGTTCACTGAAGAGCTCTCTGCGACCACTCTGACTCGAGTATTCGGTGAACTATCAACCACGACCCTCTCTCAACTGTCCGCTGAGGAGCTCTCAGCCACGACTCTCTCTCGAGCATCCGCCGACCTCTCAGCGCAGCCAACGACTCCGATTCGCAGCTTCATGCCGCCATTCAAACCTTACGATACACCGCGTAGCGCCCGCAAGGACAGCGCGGAGACGAGCCAGCACGTGAAGGAGCACCTCGACCAAGCTGTCCTCACCCCTAAGGAATTCCGTGTGCAAGCTGTGAGTCCTGACGCGTCCTGCAGACGGAGGTCGTCAGCGGATCCAGGCTGGTTCGGTGGTACGCCGTCGCCGCGAGCAGAGAATGTGGTGTGGGGACCTGCGTGTCGTTCGTTGAGCCAGACCACGGCGAATGGATACTTCAACGACGTGCCGACAATGCTACCGGAGTCGGTGCCAAGCGCTAGCTCCCAGTCAGGAATCAGTCCGAGGCTAAACCTGGCCTCCTTCAGCCACCAGTCACTGTCGGCCATGGTGAAGGCTCGCGCTCCTGCCCAAATTTCGACGGTTCCCCGACCGAAGACGGTATTTACTGACACCTCACCTCCGTTCAACCTCGGCGATTTTGATTTCAACGCTGCTGAATTTCCGGAGACGCAAAGGAGTGCAGAATCAGGAGCGCTGGAGACAAAGAACCAGAGGGCCGTTGGGTTCGATCTGCCCATGTCCAGCGACGAACGCATTTCAAGCGACGAAATCGCCGCTGTCAACCAACCCGGCCGATCCCTTACCCTCAACGCTCAGCATCCCAGCGACGGGGAACTCGAGCGCGTTCTCAAGGCCGCGAAGGCCCCAGCTCGCCGGGCTGACACACTCAACGGCCCAGACAACGGCGTGATGCGGCAGCGGATGATGACACACGTGGACAACTCTGACGAGGTAATGCGCGTTCGGGGCTGGAAGGAGTTCGCCAAAGTGCGCGAGTTCCGGTTGCGGTCTCTGGACTCGCTACGGGCGATGTCCGCGCTCCTGCGGCTTACTCGGGGCGTGCACATCGACGCGATTGTTAAGGGTCCGAACGGGATCAAGAGTATGCGTGGCTTCACTCTAGCAGTGAACCACGACGCTAACGTGTCCAATATCGCTTTAACAAAGAGCTCGAAGCGAAAGGTGTACCAGTACTCAGACCTGATAAGCGTCGACTACAGCAGCATCTGCCTGCAATTCCTGGTGGACTCTCTCAATAGCGTGGAGTTCTCGCAGATTAATTTCGATGGTGAGACCCGCTTCCTATGCGGACGCAGGTATTGCCCAGAAAAGATTCACGTGTGTCTGCCGGTTCAGAGAGCACACGATGCCGGTAATCATTTGCTTTCTGAACGACGAAGACAGGTACGACTTCATCGAGCTAACAGCGGGCATAATAAAGTGAAGGCGGAAGGGTAAATTTAGGCAGACGGCTGAACGACGACAATGTGGAGTTCATTCTGGATTCGTGATACACTTGGCGAGTGCGCTTTTGCGACAAAGAGGACAGCGGCAGCTCTTGTGGAGCCAAGGCTCGATGCATGTACCGTGAAAGTAATGGCCACATGGCAATCTAATGACTTTCTGTCCAAACTTGTAAGGCTCGATGCAAATAGTACAAGTCTTCTGAGACGGCCACCGTACCAAACCTTTGTCCAGCGCCTGGAAATCTGCAGGCGGTAGTCCATTCTTCAGGGGTTGGTCAGTTCTCAACGAGGCTGCAATTGCCCTTTGGACGTTGAGTGCGTCCGGGGTCATGCCTGACCGGAGCCTGACGGGCGTAATGGTGGCTTGCGCGCTGATCTGGTGTCTTGGCCGGATGGGATTGATCAGCGCAGCCACAACTCGTGTGGGATGGATGGCCGGGGCTGCTCTGAACACGCAGTCGGTCCGTCGGTCTTGGGGGAGCAGTTCCCTGCATTGTCGTAAAGGTTGTCGTGAGGGTTGTTGTGAGGGTTGTCGTAAAGGTTGTCGTGAGGGTTGTCGTGAGGGTTGTCGTGAGGGTTGTCGTGAGGGTTGTAGTAAGGGCGCCTCCCCAGGCTTTCGTGGCGAGGGTTGCATGTCACAACCACATAGCATGACATGCCACACCATCAGTCTTACTAAAAAGCCGTGTTTTCTCAGACAACTGACGACCGAGGCTCTACATAGGAATGCTTTCGACGACACGCCGTCCAGTAAATTATCTCAAGCGCGCTGAGAGTTAAAATAGTTTTTCATCTCTACATTTTAAAAATAGCCGTCAACCGGAGTCTGGGATAAACGAGCTGCATCTGGGATAAAATCTCCAGCATGGTCTCCAATCAGCTCTGCCGGTGATGGCATGCAGCAGATAAGCATGCGCGACATGAAGCTCTGTCCAGATGCCATGTCCTGCGCAGCCGTCAAGGCAGCGGTTACCTGCTGTTGGCCTTCCGTTATTTGTTCCTGAGCGGCCTCTGCCCGCTTCTGAACGGTCTCTACTTGCTGTTGGGCATCCTCCGCTCGTTCCTGCACGGCTGCTGCTTGCCGTTGTGCTTCCTCGGCTTGTTGAGCTAGTCCAAGGTCTCCAAAAGCCATCCTGATAGTTGTGATTAATCAAGAAGGAAACGGAGTCCACCCCACATTCCTAGACGTTTTAGTGTAATGAGGTTCAATTTAAATGTAATGCGGTTCAATTTAAATGGCTTTAGACCTGTTACAATAGAGTGTTGAGCCACTTTGTCGTCAATCGCGAAATTCAAAGGGGGAGGGGTGTTTCAATCGCGAAAATAAAAAAATTCACTACATATTTAAACTAAACTCGGTTGGCTCCTTGTGTCCTTTGCGCCCTTATCTCCTTGTGATTCAGCTTCTCATTCCCCTTACCCCCAGCAGCTATTACATTCTTGAGAGATTTGATGGTGCCAAGAACCCAGTAGATGTTCAAGTAGCCGACTGCGTGACACAGCAAAGCTAGCCCAGTGGAGGTATAGAACGCTACCTTGTCATCGTGAGGAATTTGGTCATCTCGACCCTCGTTCAGGCCATAAGTCACCATCCCCGCAGCAACCGTGAGGTCGCTAAGAACTGAAGAGAAGAGTCCGATCTTGAAGAGTATTGAGAGGAATGCAACGCCGCAGACTTTTCGTCTGTACGCGCTAATCAGTGCAGACAACCCCATGAGCAAGGCCACACTGCCAAACGCGACGTTCGACCACGCAACCCAATTCTCATTGTGCTCCAAGACGGCCAGAACGGCGTATGCCACGTACAGCCCTCCACCAATCAGCACTAGCAGTGAGATTAGCACTGTGCCCAGCCTTAGGCTGCATGGACAGCATCCGTAACATCGAGAATAGTCTCCCTGCGATCGTATCATGTGAGCAGGTATTTAGTCAGAATTAAACAATACTTTCGGTGTGGGGTAGTTAGTGTGGGAAAGAATAGTTTTAGTGTGGGAGAGAAGTCTCCCATGTAGTAGAAGTTGGATTGTTCGGGAGCCCCAGGTGGCGTCAGCGTTTTTTTTCTTCACATCTGAGCGGCACAAGGGAATTGTCAATAAACGGGGGAAGTTCCTATTGTCGTCCAGAAAAATTCTTTTTCCCTAAACATACATACTGCTACGAAATTGGGACATCTAAGAGGTAGAACCACGTGATTAGTCTCAGTTGGTGTGTAGCAGTCGACGGGAGCACACGCACAAGCACGAAACTTAAAGAGATTGACGGAAGCGTACCACCAGAAGTGGATCGTGCGGATTAATGAGTTGAGTGTGTAGCAGCTTGCAGGATCTTTAAACGCAAATAAATCGTTAGTAAAAAAACTTACTGCAGGAAAGAAATGGCAACTAGGCCATAGTTAATTCCAGGTAATTCTTCTTCTCGTCTCCTTTGCCACCGGCCTCGAACACCTGTTTCAACGACTTAATCGTGCCTAGGACCCAGTGGAAGTTGATGTAGCACGCGATGTGCCATACCATGATGAGGGCGAAACCGACGTAAAAAGCCACCTTGTCCGCTTCAGCGAAGTCATCGTTTTTGGCAGCGGTGAAGGTCACCATACCAATGATGAGAATGATATCGTTGATGATGGTGAGAATCACTGAGACCTTGAAAACGAGGGCGAGCATGCTTATGCCTCCAGATTTCTGCTTGTAGACGCTAACTATGGCGAACACGCCCAACGCGATCCACAAGGCGCCGAATACAATGTTGCAGTAGTCGACCCAGCCTCGCTGGCCCTCAGCCAACCCCACTATGGCATTGCCCATGTACCCCACGCCCTGCAGCGCAATCGCCAGCGATATCAGCAACACGCCGACCCGGAGGCTGCACGGGCAGCAACCGTAGCAGTGGGAATAGTCGTCTTTAGAACGTAGCATTGAGGATTGCGTGATATGTGCGATTTTTCGTCAGCATCGTGTGGGGTCAGCCATGTGGTTTAGGGTTTAGGGTTTAGGGGTCAGCCATGTGGTTTAGGGTTTAGGGTTTAGGGGTCAGCCA
>NW_027151372.1:0-1028 GCF_019968955.1 Porospora cf. gigantea A | reverse complement strand
ACGAATAATACAATTAATTGCAATGACTCGCATCATTTTATTACTCGCTGCGACTTCCTTGGCTGCTCAGTGTCCTCAGGGACCTCAGTGCACGATTGCTGGGACGAAATGGGATTGGAGTCAGATCGCCGACTGGAAGGCTTGGTGTGACTCTGCCGTTGCTACAGCTACATCTTGTGATGCTGCACTAGCAGCAGCTCGGACCATGGGCTGCGACTGCGGACTTCAGGTCGTCGCTCCCTCCTGTGAACAGAGAGCTGACATCAAGTTTGGAGCTAATTCCTTCCCTTGGTCTGCGGTTTCTGAATGGAAGACTTTCTGTGACAATATCATCAGCGCTTCTGCGGACTGCTCAAGCGCTTTGTCTACGGCCCAGGCCTCTGGGACCGACTGTGGTTTGACTGGCAACGATGGCGGCGATGTCCCTTCCACGACCACCACCACTACTCCCTCGACCAGGACCACTTCTCCAGTGACCACTCCTTCTGGAGGAGCGGCGGACCCTAAGGTGTTCCACTATTTCCCTGCCTGGGGCCTCTGGACCAGAGACTACAACGCCTGGTGGATGCCTGCTGGTAAGGCCAATGGCATGCTTTACGCCTTCTTCGACGTGACATCTGAGTGCACGTGCATCTCCACTGATGAGGGTGCCGATTTTAAAAAGGGAGCTTCATGGGGTGGAATCGTCAACCAGATCCATGGTTCAAACGACTACCAGTCTTCATGGGACTGGAAGGGTTGTTCTGGTAACAGAGGGCATATCCAGTCTCTGACTCAGACTCATCCTGACTACGAAATCATGATGTCCCTAGGAGGTTGGACGCTTTCGAGTAACTTCCACAAGTGCCTGAAGACGCCTGAGAACAGGGAGAAGCTTGCGCAGTCCATTCGGGTAACGGCTAGCAAATACGGCTTCTTCAGCGGCATTGACATTGACTGGGAGTACCCCGGAAAGTACGACGAGTCCGGAACTGAGAGACCTCTAACTGACGTTCACGTCGATGTCGGTAACTGGGCCACATTCCTAG
>NW_027151371.1:0-1028 GCF_019968955.1 Porospora cf. gigantea A | reverse complement strand
GGTATTTTGTCCCGTTTGAGCGTTGGGGTATATATTGATACTGGCGGGACCCTCCGCCATTACGAAGAACACGTACGCCACACTGACGAATTTTTACACGCTTACGCTTACGCATGGTGGCGGAAAACAGGAGGCCTTTGCCATCATTGAGGGGGTCCGTAAGTTCGACCCCTTCCTCCGTGGGCGGGCCTTCACGGTCCACACGGACCATGCGAGCCTCCGGTGGATGCTCCAGGCCACCAAGGGGAAGGTAGCACGGTGGGCCAGCCGCCTGGCCGAATACGACATGACCATCTTCCACAAGAGCGGGACCAGCCTCGCGCATGTGGACTTCCTTTCGCGCTACCTAGACACCGACGCCGACCCTGGCCTCGAGCCGCGGATGACCTTGAGGATCTCGACGAGCCGAACCGCCTCCTGACGATGCTCTGGGCCGACGACTCGGACTCAGAGGCTGCTTCCCCCTCCCGGGAAACATCCCCCTCGCCCCTCGGAGCCGGGATCGCGGAGGAGGAACCCGCGCCCCCGTCCCAGAAGCCCCTAGTAGAGAGGCCCCGGGTGGCGAACCCGCAGCTACCCGCCTTATCGGAGATCTTAGCCGCTCAGGGCGGCGACCCCAGCGCCTACGGCAGCGCTTACTGGCCGGGACTCCATCAGGACGTCCACGAACACCTGGCTGCCTGTCCTTCTTGTGCGCGGAACCGGATCGACATCTTCCGGCTCCAGGGCTTCCACAGCCCTCACCCCTTGGAAGCCCCCCTACGGCGGGTCCACTTAGACCACTGGAGCTGCGCCTACGGAGAAAAGGTCTGGGACGTACTCACCATGGTCGACTCGCACACCAAGTGGGCCGAGGCAGTGGTCGTCGCCGACAAATCGGCGGAGGTCACGGTGGTGGAGACCTTCCACCCCCGCCTTTCCAGCTTCCTGCGACACGTGGACCAAGGGAGGATCCCCTTCCCCGAGGCGTTGGACGAAAAGCTCTGATCAGCCAAGTACTATGAGGGTCTCACGGGCACCCCTAGAAA